>NC_080570.1:78290839-78590839 GCF_030247185.1 Malaya genurostris | reverse complement strand
ATTTGACCTTTTTTGCCTTTCTCATATAGAAAGGCTATGCAATCACTGTGAAAATCGACTTTTTAACCGAGGCCCGGAGGGCCGAATGTCATATATCATTCGACTCAGCTCGACGAACTGAGCAAATGTCTGTGTGTATGTGTCCGTGTGTGTGTGTGTGTGTGTGTGTCCGTGTGTATGTTACAAAAATATGCACTCACTTTTCTCAGAGATGGCTGAACCGATTTTCACAAACAAAGATTCAAATAAAAGGTCTCATAGTCCCATAGCCTGCTATTGAATTTCATTCCGATCCGACTTCCGGTTCCGGAGATATAGGATGATAGTGAAAAAAATATGCACTCACTTTTTTCAGAGATGGCTGAACCGATTTTCACAAACTAAGTTTCAAATAAAAGGTGTTATGGTCCCATAGCTTGCTATTGAATTTCGTTTGAATGTTACTTCCGGTTCCGGAGTTATATGGTAATATGTGAAAATTTGAGAAAAAGTTTACACTCAATTATCTCTGGAACAACTCAACCGATTTTCGCAAACTAAGATTCAAATGAAAGGTCTTATAATATCCTAAATATGTGGAACATTTTATCTAGATCCGAGTTCCGGTTCCGGAACTAAAGCGTGATAAACGGAAAATTACCAATTTTATTAGTATTTTTCCACGAACGATGGTTAAAAACAGGAACAAATCCCATAAAACTGGCTGATAAATAATAATAATAATAATAATAATAAAAATAATAATAATAATAATAATTATAATAATAGTTATAATAATTATAATAATTATAATAATAATTATAATAATCATAATAATAATAATAATAATAATAATAGCTTGTTTAGCTTGCCTTATATATGCAGAAGTAACAGAAACGCAGGTTCCTTTCGTTTATTAGATTTCGTTTAATTGGTTTAATCGAAATAGAGCATGAGATAGTAAGTAAGTATAGGTTTAACTACGTTCAAAACTGTTCCAATTTGTAGGTCATATTTGTTGGTAGCAAGCGAACCAACTTCAGCTATTCCGTTTGTCTAAATCCGGTTTCGGAAGAATTGAAAATAGTGATTAAAAACTGCAAAAAGGATCTCACTTACTTTTCTTGGAGATGGCCAAATCGATTTTCACAAACTTATAGGTTCAAAAGAAAAGTCTTACAGTTTCATACGGAATTCTTTAATTTGTTGTGGATACTACTTTCGATTCTGGAACTACAGGGTAAGCAGGTTTTATAGAGTTTGTGAGATTAGATCCGAACAAATTATCCTATTTCTATTCAATAAACAGTTGTTTTTGCGAATTTCACGATTTTTTTTATGATGTAATGTGTAATATAAGAAAGGAATCATTACACCACTAGGTGGAATAAAATAGGTTTTTGAGAAAACGATTGAGCTTTGAGAAACGATTCGATACTGGAACCGGAATTCTAAAATCGGTGTAGCCGAAGTCAGTTAAATCCACCGCTCTATAGTTTACATTTGATTCAAAATGTTTAAAAATCAGTGTAGACATCTTTGAAAAATCGTATTTTTAAATACCTTTCGAATCGAAAACTGAATACCAATAAAACTGAAATAAGTTTATTTGGTTATCGACTATCCAAATCTACAAAGCCGATAAATGTGATAAATTTATGTGAAATGGACATTTTTATACTAATCATCCTGCATCCCCTAAGCCGAAAGTTGGATCTGACTAAATAGCAAGATGTTTAATAGGATCTTAAGACCTTTCATTTCAACCTTAGATCGGTTTAGCCATCCACGAGAAAAATTAGTAACACTATTTTAATTTCGTTTCACATATCATCTTGTAGTTCCGGAACCAGAAGTCGGATCCAAACGTAATTCAGGAACCTTGGAAACTCAGGAATCTGAGTTTGTAGAACACGGTTGAGTCATCTCCGAGAAAATTGAGTAAAAGTATTTGTCACACACGCATTTGCTGATCTCGACGAACTGATTCGAATGGTATATGGGTATTATGTTCTTCCAGTATATATTGCTGTAAGTAGTTTAAATCAATATAATTATGGAATTGCTTTCAACTCGAAAATGCTGCCATCATCTGATTTACATGCGTCATATTCGAACAATTATGTTGCCAAAAACGAACCATGCTAAAATCGGTCCGAAGTAAAATTTCACGAAAAAGTATGCTGTACACAGTCTTTTTGGTACTTCGAAACAATTGTATAAAAAATCGTGTTCCACGTTGCTCCCAAACATTACTTTGTCATTCAGCGCTCAAAACTCTTACTACTGGAATAAGGCAAAAAGTCACTTACACAAAAATATCGATATCTCCGTTAAAAATGAATGGATTCTAACAATTCATGGCTTGTTGGATAGCTATTACCTTGCGGAATCTATGTCTAAAACCATATTCCGTTTTCATGGTCATTTTTTGAAAAATTTGACATAAAACTTTGTATAACTCAAAAAGTAAACATCCTATCTCAAAACCATTCAATAGCTTTCAGGGTGACGGGGAGACCTTTCATTTGCGACTAGTTTGATCAAAATCGGTCCAGCCATTTCTGAGATCTCAACCTTATTGCTGACAACCCACATACAGACACAAACACACACACACACACATACACATACACACACACATACAAACACACACACACTCGGACATTTGCTCAGTTCGTCGAGCTGAATCGAATGGTATATAACATTCGGCCCTCCGGGCCCCGGAAATTTTTCTAAAGTTTGAGCGAATTCTATACCTATTTTTTATATTTATAAAAAAAATGTAAAAACGCGTTTTTCTCGAAAGCAGGTTTTGAAAGTCCATAGTCATTCGAAATATACTTAATCATTTTTTTTTAAATTTTGCACACACTTTCTACATGTTTTTTCCTTTGACCCTATCCCCTTTTTAAAAAGATCAGATCAGTAGTGATCTTTATTGAGAAAAATAACAAGCGAACATATTCGGCAGTGATCCCACTCCTGGCCCTTACTATTCTAAGCGAAGCTTTGACACAGTGAACGATTTCGTCTCTTCGTTTATTTGCAACGTTTTGGGTGAAACTCTCTGCTCTGTTAGAATTTCGTATGAGCTGGTGAATTGGCTAATCCCCGGGGTACTCGAACAATCGTTATCTGAACTAACTGGACCTCTATAAAAAGTAAAGCAAACATAAATTCGGTACTCCATAAAGGAAACCAAACTATCTACTGAAACCTTTTAAGATCAATACGGTAAGGATTTATTAACTTCTGGAAGAAAGATGAACCCCTCTAACTGTAGCTCCTTACCACATTAGGTGAGAAACGATAGAACATTCAACCATGTATTAAGAACCAAAATACGCAGTTGCATCAATGTGAGGCAATTATATACTTTGTGTCTTTGAGAGAAGAGTCCTGCGCTCAATGTTCGGCGGTAAAGAAGATAATGAAGAATGGCGCAGATGCATGAATCACGGGCTGTACCAAGTATACAAACATGTGGATATTGAAAGGCTTATAAGACACGGTAGATAACAGTGGGCTGGACATGAATGCCAGAAGTGAGAATGGCCTACGTGATGCTCAGCAGAGAAGGAGTGGGTCGACTACGGAGCAGACCTCACACTCACTGAGTGTGTGCAATCCAGGAAGATGTGCGTACAATGGGAGTACAGAGCGACAAATAAACAGCGGCTCAAGATCGAGCATCCTGGATACCAACAATTTGTTCGATCCGGAAACGGGGTGGGCACTATTCAAGTAAAGTAAAGTAAGTATCAGAAACAATGGAGCTGTTACAATTCAAGTCAATGGAAAATTTCAAGAAAACAACAGTCAACTTCAACGATAAATATTTATGCTACCAATATTCCAATACGATTATGTTTTCTCTTCCCGATCTCATATTGAAAAATGTAAATTTGACATGATTTTTACCGTTCTCATATATAATGGTTATCCAATCACTTTGAAAACCGACTTTTGAATTGTGGCCCGAACAGTTCTTGAGTTTTTATGTATTTTTCAAATATAAGGCCGGTTCGGGAATAAAGGGGTAAATGTGCACTCGATTTTCTCAGAGACCGCTTAACCGATTTTCTTCAACTCAGATTCTAATTAAAGGCCCTATACGTATAGTTACGAGATAGAATGTGCAAAATAAACTAAAAAGTGACCTCGATTTTCTCAGAGACCGATCATCCAATTTTCACAAGCTCAAATGAAAGGTCTTAAGATCCTATATAACTCTCCGGAATTACAGGCTTATAAGTATAAAAATTTCATTTTCAGAAGTGTGCTTTTATACATGACACGAAGAAATTCGAGCCGAATACATTTAAGCAGCCATATAATAGGGTAACAGAGATATTTTGGCACACTATAGGATTGATTTTATTTTGGCCCACTTTGTAAAAATGTCCACCAAATGTTGTAATATCTTTGAAAAACCCTTTTACAATATGTAATTTAATGTGATTAGCTTCTAATTGATGCAACATGGATAACTTAACATCGGTTAAATTCATAAAGTTTGTTAGGTGGCCAAAATACCTCTGTTACCCTACTTCAATTAGACAGGTCTGATTAGCTTATGCCTAAATACATTGATTTCGGGTATACCGGATTCCCCGGTTTCGAAAGTACCGGAAAAGCGCTCGTCTGATCCAAACAGGAAATCACTCTGATTTCTCAGAAACGGCTAGATCGATCTTCGCAAACTCAGATTAAAATGAAAAGTATTATAGGTTTCTATATGTTAATGTGGATTATGCAACCTGTCATATAGAGCGATAATGCAAAAAACCTGTTTTAATCCACCTAGTGGTGTAATGATGCCTTTCTCATATCAATCATATTCTCTTATATCATTCTGTAGTATTCTTTTCCGAATGTTTCTCTTCGATAACCAAGTATGTTCTACTATTGTAGATACTTCCGGCACCGGAACCCCAGAACCGGATATAATCGAAGTCGGTTCGCTGGCCAACAATGAACATGACGTACAAGCCGGAATAGGTTTGTTTGGCTTCCTACTGATAATGGCTACCGATTGGAGAAGTTCTGAGGCCAATTAAGATTATTGTTATACGTTTTTTGTGCACTGCTATTTTTTGTTGCACACACTTTACCATATAATTCCAGAACCGGAAGTCAGACCCGTATGAAGTTCAGGAATATTATATAAGACCAAGATACCTTTCATTTGAATTAAATTTTGTTGGAATCGGTCAAAACATCGCTAAGAAAAGTGAGTGAGATCCATTTAGGAATATATGACCACTAATTCCGAAACCGGGAACCAGTTTCGATTTTTTTACGGTTTTTGTTACACTGCTTTCAGTGACGGTATAGAATTGTATACACACTTTACCCATACTTATTCAGGAATTTCGTATGGGACCACGAGACCTTTCACTTGAACCCAAGTTTGAGGAAATCGGGCCAATTGTTACTAGTCGATTTTCAAGTGATTGCTTAACCTTCCTATATGAGAAAGGCAAAATGTAAAAATTTGTCTGAATTTGGCTCAAAATTGTTTCAATTTGAAGGTTATGCTAGTTGCTGACCAAACGAACCGGTTTCCGCTATACCGTTTCCCAGCTCACGGTTTCTGAAGTACCGGAAATAGTAGTCAAAAAATCAAAAACGGAATTCTCTTTATTTCTCAGAGACAGCTGAGTCGATTTTACAAACTTAGACAGCTGAGTCGATTTTACAAACTTACTTAGTCGATTCTACAACATATAAAAGGGACTGCTTTCAATTTTTGTTTGAATCAGTCTTCCGGTTGCGGAACAACAGGGTGAGATGTCCTTAAAATTTTAAACCGTCATTTAGAACAAACGAAGAAT
The DNA here is from genome assembly GCF_030247185.1 of Malaya genurostris. NCBI lineage: Eukaryota > Metazoa > Arthropoda > Insecta > Diptera > Culicidae > Malaya > Malaya genurostris. The sequence continues at coordinate 78,585,020 of NC_080570.1, read as the reverse complement.
TCTCATCAACTTGGGTCAAAAATGTTAAAAATTGAAAAGAATTTTTTCGCAGAATGCTTTAGTAATATTAATGAAAACATAAGTATTATGAGAAAGTCATCATAACACCACTAGGTGAATTAAAACTAGTTTCTACTTTGTATTCACCTCGAGGTCGAGGTGGTACTATTTATTGATAAACAAGGCGAGTATTCCTATACAAAATTGTTGATTTTAAATATAAAATTGGGACAAAGCAAACTCAGGATACTTTTTCTCTGGAAATAGACCGTCTCTTTCAACAGACTTTGTATAGGACAGGTCAAATGAATGGTTAGCAACCAACAACTCATAACACATGGATCAATAAGTCCCGAGACTAACAATGGAAACAACATTTTTTTTGCAAAATTTTTTTTTATTCATCAACATAATCACCTTTTAGGATGATACAAGGGTTCCAACGTTTTTCCAATTTTTCAATACCATGTTTATAAAAAAATTTATCTTTCGCTTCAAAATAAGCTTCAGTTTCAGCGATGACCTCCTCATTTGAGCCAAATCTTTTTTCCCTGGAGCATTTTTTTTAAGATCAGCAAAGAGCCGGTAGTCACTGTGGGCTAAATCTGGCGAGTATGGATGGTGGGGAAGCAGATCAAAGCCCAATTCGTTCAATTTCGCCATTGTTTTCATCAACTTTTGGCAGAGTGACTCGTTGCTGTTTTTGTTCCATCGAAAGCAATCGCGGCACCCACTTGGAAAAAAACTTTTTCATGCTCAATTTTTCATGAAGGATAGTAAATACACTTCCATATGATATCTGTGTCATCTCAGCAATCTCACGGAGCTTCACTTTACGATCTTTCATTATAATTTTTGTCACTTCACTAACATTTTCCTGTGTAACGGCTTCCACAGGTCTACCCGAGCGTTCCGCGTCCTTTGTGTCGGTACGACCACGTTTAAACTCGGCGAACCACCGATAAATCGTTGCTTTTGATGGACAAGAGTCCGGATAACATTTTTCAATCCATTGTTTCGCTTGCACGGTGTTTTAACCTTTTTACCCATTAAAAAACAATGTTTTATCAAAACACGAAACTCGGTTTTTTTCAATTTTTTTAACAAACAACAAAACGACTTCACTCCAAGCTCGATAACTCAGCTGTTTCTGGTCGGATCGACTTAAAATTTTGACCCGTTTCAAGCAAAGGTTAGTACTGTAGAAAGACGTGGTTACTGGTTTACTACGAGCGCCATCTCTGCTTTAGTCTCGGGACTTATTGATCCATGTGTTAGATTGTTAGTTGTTTTGGCCACCATTTGTGTTGTTACGAAAACAAAATTGTCAGTTTTGAAAAACAACAAACGAAAACTGGTAATAATTACTCCACATTCATATCAGCTCCATTAGTCACCTCATACACGAAAAGCATTGCTGTGTTTGAAATCTGCTGTCTCTGTTCAATAGATTGAATTCAAGGGTAAGCTGAAAATAGGTTTATTCGCTTGGAGTTTTCGTGTCGCTATAACAGCTGTAAGGTACAATTTTCTAACTTTTTTTCTGCGGTATTTCCCGGTTTCGAAAGTCTAAGTTTCCAATTTTATCACAGTTCGTTGATTGAAATTCGAATATTCGGTAAAATAATATGGTGACTCTACCAATGAGATGACTATTGGTACAACAGCCCTCCCTATTTTTTTCCAATCAAATACAGAAAAATAACAACTAACATAAATTTTTTTAACACATTACTCTATTTCCAGGAATTGTCGTCTCAGAAACACTCCAATACCTCGGGATCCTACCAACGTATGAAAGTTAATGTACGATTACTATAGTGTTTGTTACGATTTTTAGCAATTGAATGTTTTCTAATATTGAGAAGCCATCAACCTGTTAAATTATTTTCTAAAGCATATGCATTTCAGTAAAAAATTAAGTAGAATACATTCTAGTGCCAAATCATGAGAGTAGAAAAGTGATGAAACCCGCCAAGTTCATGTGAGAGAGAAGAACAAGACAGAAAGGGATTTTGTAGATATATATTAGTTCAATATTCAATCACGAAAAAATGTGTGTAATCTAGTGTAGAATGAGATAAGTAGAAGTCATGAATAAATGAAGAACAAGCAAATTAAAAAGAATTATGGTAACGAACTGCGAAAGAACAATTCCCTTGCGTGGGGTCCCAGGTAACCAGTAAGCACTAATAATGGCATTAAAATAGCCTTTTATGAGCACCAAAAATGCTTATAGCTCTATATCTGCAATCTGAAAGCTCATCTGTTGTAAATCAATCATAATTCAGCTTTCAGTATGCACACCAGCCATAAATAAGCATTATATATGAATAGTCGTATATTTTGTCAAAGTCGGCCTAAATGTAGTCTCAAGTGCGATTGAAATGCCAATTAGCGACTATTTGCTGTCATAATGCGGCTGTACTATGTGCTTATTGGTTACCGGGGGTTACAGCTACAAAATGGCGGTTTCTAAAAAAACCAACAAAAATTCAAAAATTTAATAAAAACTACAAGCCCCATGTGGTTGTTCGAGCCATTGATGTGAAACAAGGCAACCAAAATTTCTAATGACCTACAATCAAACAGTTCAATCAATCGTCACACTTTTGAATCCACTGTTGCACGAGAGTCTGCCTAGATTTATTTTGACTAGGAACCAACACCGAAAATTGTTTGTTTTATAACCGACGAAATTACACCAATATCCCAAATGTATGCAATTATATCTTTGTACATACTTGCGATATGGATTTTGATATTAAAGCTTCTCTTCGTCAAGCTTGTGTTCAAGTTTTGTATGCAAGCAGTGATTTTTATAGCGTTAAGTTTCTCTACCATTCTGCGATTTCGGTTGAAGCGATAAACTTCTTCTCGTTTTCAATCGAGTTCATCTTATATAAATTAGAAATTAATCTTAAGAACTCTAAATTTACTACCCTGGGGTAGTTGTCGATTTCTCAGGCGAAACGACATAACATGGAATTTCATCCGAGCTTGCATGACACAAGATCAGAGAATACCAATTAAAGCTTCAAATCGTTTTATGGCACGTTTTTGTCCTGCTGTCTAGCAACAACCTACCTCTAGCATGCTACGCGTGGGACTGAAACGTTAGCTATAATTTTGCTTCTATTCATGGATTCGCGTGCTTCCAACAGCTTCGCTTTTGCATCGATTGACCAATCAGAGCGATATTTATATTTATAATTTATATGTAGTTTACATTTGCTTGACGAAATAAATAAATAATAATGATTTCTATGAAGCGTCTTCAAAAACTCTCTTCCACCGGCCTATTTCTCACTATTTTTTCCACGAAAGAAATACGGAATGTTTTTCATTCAAACTAGTGGTGTTCGCATATATAAAAATATTTAATATATATATTTTTTTCTCACGGCCGCAACGTAGTGTCGAATAGAGAATATCGCCCAAATAAAATGCGCAAGTAAACGTAAAATGAATCGTTTTTTTATTATTACTTTCCTTTCGCTAAAATATAGTATATAAAATTAAAATTGTACGGTCTTTTAGATATAAGCTGTGTCGTCCATTTTGTGTAACTTGTTTCCGCTACCAATAAAACGATTTACTCAGTGACCACAGGTTGAGAAACATAAAAAACCGCTAAAAAAGCTAGTGAAGTGAAGATTCTCCGAAGGACCAAAAAGGTAAATGACCCTGAACTGGTGGACCGATATTAGCCACCTGTAGTAACCACCGTAGCCACCGTACGTAACAGGTTGGATTATTTGTAAATCCGAGCAAAACATCAATGATGCTTTTCACTCCTCGTAGGATAATCACAGGAGCTCGACCGTTACAGTTCTTCGGCTCAGGGGTTACTGTGGTTGATCAAGTTAAATTCGTCGTGGTTATTCTTGATTCAAACTTGAATTAGTCACATTGACTTCAGGATTAAAAGAGCTTGCATTGCTTTCGGCCAATGCAGATGAGCTTTTGGAAAATCATGGGGACTCAAACCCAGATACATTCATTGGATCTACACAACTATTGTTAGACCAATTTTAGCTTATCTTATGGATGTCTTGTATGGTGGCAGAAAGGAGAAGTTGCGACAGTTCAGTCAAAGCTAAATCATCTCGAACGGATGGTCCTAATGGCGTTGACAAGAGCATTCATGACAACTCCTACGCTGGTCTAGAGGCGCTACTGTGCATTGAACCACTACATGTGTTCTTAAAACAAGAAGCATTATTTTGTGTATACCGTCTTAAGGGACCAGGGGTTTGGAACAGTAACCCTATATACTACTAGTCACACTCGCTTGAGGTTTCAAATGGTTACCTGGGATGAGTATTTACTCGCTCCTAGTGACCTAACTCTCATATGCAGTTTTCATTTCAAAATGTTCAACGTTAGATATACTCTTCGTGAGAAATGGTTGTCTGGTTGTTTGGAACGACAACTTGATGAACACATAGTTTGTTATACGAAGACGGTTCTCTGTTGGATGATCGTGCTGGTGCTGGTGTCTACTGTATGGAAATGAGGCTTGAGTAGTCTCATTCACTTGGTAAATACTGTATTGTATTACAAGCTGAAATCTACGCGATTCTGTGTAGAATACAATCAGCACTTCAGCAGAGAATTTGTGGTAAACCCATTTTTTTTATTCCGACAGTCAGGCAGCTTCAAAGACTCAGCTCAGCTCAGTTCAGTTCGAATGGTTCACTGTCGAATCTAGTGATCGCATGTCGAACTCAAATTTAAAGCCTCAGTATTTCAAATGCTGTTTACTTCCAATGGGTACCCGGCCGTTCTGATATTAAAGGAAATGAACGGACTGATGAGTTGATTAGAGCTGGTGCAACGAATGATTTCGTTGGTCTTGAACCAGTTTTACCACTTTCATCTTTTCTGTTGGGTAAAGCACAAGATTCTTTCTTGGGCTGCATCCAAACATGCCAGCTACTAGCGCAGCTTGCAAAACTTGCGCTCAGACAAAAGCATTTTTACCAGATTTGAATCTGAGAATGTCAAAATGTCTACTGCATTCTTCCAAGCACCTTTGCAGTATTCTGGTTAGAGCTCTGACTGGACATTGCAAACTCAATTATCACACGGCTACTATTCAGCATGCTGAATATTATTCGCGTGATTTGTGTGGATGCGATTACAGTACTTCATACCATCAGATATGTCTCGCATTGAACTCGCAACTACATGGTTGAATCTGTGTATGTGGAGCTGAAATAAAAGGATATTCTATCGTTTCTCACCCAATGTGATAAGGAGCTTTAGTCAGAGGGGTTCATCGCTCTTCCTGAAGTGAATGAATCCTTTTTGTATTGACCTTAAAAGGTTTTAGCAGATTGGCATCCCTTATGGGGTGCCGAATTTTCTTCGGCTCATACATACTGCAAATCGTTCTGTATTCTTCCGGGAATGCAGAATGATGTCGCTTTTGTAAGATCTCTTAATCCTCTCAGAGGTTGTAGATATTATTAGATGTGCATTTTAGCACCTGCAGATCGTTCAGCATCCTTTAGGGGATGCAGAACGATTTATTTCTTTTTATGTTGTGCTGTTTTTCCACCTCACCCACACAATTTCCATCCATGTTCATTTTTATCCTTCCTTTTCCATCAGGAAATTGATGAGATGCCACGCGTGAACTGACAAAAACAGTATTTTCAAAACAGATATCAGCAAAAACGACGACCAAACAAAGTTATAGGAATAATTATATATTTTAAAGCCAGAGATTAATAAACAATGAAATTAATCCTCTCAGAGGTTGTAGATATTATTAGATGTGCATTTTAGCACCTGCAGATCGTTCAGCATCCTTTAGGGGATGCAGAACGATTTATTTCTTTTTATTTTGTGCTGTTTTTCCACCTCACCCACACAATTTCCATCCATGTTCATTTTTATCCTTCCTTTTCCATCAGGAAATTGATGAGATGCCACGCGTGAACTGACAAAAACAGTATTTTCAAAACAGATATCAGCAAAAACGACGACCAAACAAAGTTATAGGAATAATTATATATTTTAAAGCCAGAGATTAATAAACAATGAAATTAAAGTGCACATGGTGTGGTTTGTGGGTTGAAAAAGCCCTAACCAGGCCCTTCAAGACCAAGAAAACGAGAAAAACATTAATTTAAACAAAAATAGTTCCTTCGTTTGCAAAAAACATTACATCAAGCAGAATATATTTATTCCTGAAGAGCCCATAGCTGATTCATTCAGAGTTTCTGTTATAAACAACCAATGGGAGTAATATATTTTTTATTGTTTTTCACATTGGTAGTCAGGATTAAAAGGAACATGACGTCACAGTATATTGTAACACCATTCTCGAATGGATTCAAAGTTTAATAGGCTGTTTCAAGTGTCTAAGTCTAAGAATTAACAAGTTTGCTAAATATGTGCTGCTTAATATTTATTTTTCAGAATCATTCCATCCCTAGAAGCACCCAGTACTGCTAGTTTGCCTACTACAAACGATAATAAAATCATTCAACAACTAAAGGAAAAATTTCGCGAAACTTTCGACTATGTTGAGAAGTATCGTTTTCTCACGACGTTACCAAAAAGCTGGTCACCATATCGAATAATGAAAGAATTCGATGTTACCCAATATTTGGTTAAGGGGGCCAAAACACTACAGGAGCACAACGGTATAATGACTACCCCAGAAAGAAGTTATTGGACAAGTCGTCTTTACCAGAAGAAACTTTAAAACTGCTGCATGGTTTCCATACCAGTGACGAAATAAGTTTAGCCTGTCCAGGAAAACGGGACTATGTTATTTAAAAAAAATGGAGATGGTAAGATTTTTGCACAACGAAGATTAGTATTGTGCATATGCCATTTGCAATTTCAAAAAATGAGAATCTGGAAAATAAAATAGGGTTCTCAATGTTTGCAAGTATTCGCCCTGAACATTGCATTCTGACCGGAACGAGTGGCACACATACGTTTTGTGTATTTGTTTATCACCAAAATGTTAAATTAATTTTCAAAACTCCTCAAGACAGAAGGTCACTTCCAGCTGATGTGAAATCATATCGAGACTTATTTTTCAAATTTCTTTGCACCAACCGCACAGAACAATGTCCTGGCCTAGTAAAAATTTACCGATGGGAATGTGGAATCTATGCAATTTAAACAATGACGTCAAGCTAACCGTTGTTTCATGGATTTAGTGGAATTGAAAGAGTTCGTAGACATGTTTCTGGATATAATTTCAAATTTAGTCGGATTTTTTTTCAAATTTAGTCGTCGTCAAGTTCGGACATGTTTTTCATTCGCTCCCAGTGCCGCGCGCGAAATATTATTTATGGTTTATTTTAACTGTTTTTAGTTGTGTAATCAACATGAGTTGTGAAATTTGTGCACTGGATACCTCCGTCGACACAATCATGTGGACATGCGTTGGCTGCCCACGAAAATTTCACGCGGCTTGCATCGGTGTTACCATTCAGCGCGGTTCTCTCAGGAAGAGAGACAAAAAAGCCGATATTAATTCTTATGTGCTGCCATGTTGCGAGGTATGTCAAGAATTACTACAAGTAAAGATGCATTATAGCAGCCTTGTTGAGCAACAAAAATTGCTGGAGAAGCAACTTCAGGCCAACACGGAAGTGCTGCATAAGTTTGCTTTTCAACAGGAGAAGCCAACTGTAATACATGAGGCGATTGACGGACAACAAATTACAGACCTACAAATCTAGAGCACAACCTGCAACTAACGATGCCGAATCAAATGTCTGCTGAATGTTCGTCAACTGATACGTGCGTGGCGTATCGTGCTCAATTTTCGCAATTTTGACGCATTACCCAGAAGAAGAGAATAATGACAATATTATCATAAGTCAACAATCATGTTCAATAAGATCTCCTCATCTAGCGTCGTCGACAGAAATTGTAGCATATTGTCAAAATTTTAACCGTATGAAGAGCGCACTTAAGATTAATGAAATCCATAAAAATATTTTAGGGTGTTCGTATGGAATTATTCTAGCAACCGAAACTAGTTGGGATGATAGCGTTAACAGCACGGAAGTCTTCGGAAACATTTACAACGTTTTTAGAAACGATCGTGAGCTCCATACATCTGATAAAAAATCGGGGGGAGGTGTTCTTATTGCTGTTTTAGCAGAATTTGACGCCGAAATGATAACCACTACGAAATTTAAAGAATTTGAACACGTATGGGTAAGAATTCATTTAGCAGGTGAAACACATATTTTTGTTTCAGTATATTTTCCTTCTAACAATGCCCAAAAAGCCACATTTGAAAAGTTTCTGCATGTTGCTGATGAAATAATAACTAAGCTTCCATCGGAAGTTAAAGTTCATATATATGGAAACTTTAATCAGCGCAATATCGACTTTATTCCAGACGCTGAAAATGATAGCATTTTACTACCTCTCGTTGGGGAGAATGAAACACTTCATTACTTATTCGACAAAATATCCGGTTTAGGTCTTAATCAAATTATTCATATAAAAAATCAGCAAAACTGTTATTTAGATTTTTTTATTTACTAATATTCACGATGATTTTTGTGTAATAGAATCACCAACTCCATTGTGGAAAAATAAAACTTTTCATACAGCAATCGAATTCTCAATATTTATACATCAGATTAATAGACCCGACGACTACGAGTATGAGGAGATTTTCGGTTACTACTCAGCAAATTATGATAGTATTAGTCGTAAGCTACGAGAAATAGATTGGCAAGAACTCCTTAGAAACGAAGGAAATGTCGAAATTTCAGTCGATATTTTCTACACACGGCTGTACGACATAATAAATGAACGTGTCCCATTAAAGAAAATTAGGCGACAAAATAATAGAAACCTAAGGAATCGAAAACAAAAAGCTCATAAAAAGTACAAAAGAGAAAATAATAGTGACAATTTATCGAATTACATACACATCTGTGACCAACTAAGTTTAGCAATTGATACTGCATTCAAAGAGTATAACACAAGAACTGAACAGGAAATAAATTCTTACCCAAGAAAATTCTTTAGTTATATTAGAAACAAATTGAAATCAGAAAACTTTCCGTCAAGAATGTATCTACAGGAAAACATTTGTAATAACAAGAAATTTGTAATCTTTTCGCTAAATTTTTTCAACAAATCTACACGAAGTTTTCTGAAGATGACCGCGATCGTGAATATTTTAATTTCTTTCCAGAGTTTACTGAAGATATTAATGTAAATCAAATCGAAGTGCTAGACATAATAGATGCCCTAAACAAATTGGATGTCTCTAAAAGTGCCGGACCTGATGGGATTCCACCCATATTTATGAAAAAATTAGCATTAGATCTTGCGACCCCTTTGTGCTGGCTTTTTAATAATTCGCTTCAGTCTGGAGTTTTTCCAGATACGCGGAAAAACTCTTTCCTTATACCAAATTTCAAAAATGGGAAAAAGCAGACATATGCAACTATCGCGGGATTGCTATTCTTTTTTGCATTCCGAAGCTCTTTGAAGCGATCGTTAATGACAAACTGTTTAGTCAAATAAAAAATAGTATTACTCACATGCAACATGGATTTTTCAAAGGACGTTCCACTACTACAAATTTGCTTGAATTCGTCCACTATACCCTGACCGCTATGGACAAGGGAAATTACATTGAAGCTCTTTATACAGATTTCAGCAAAGCATTCGATCGTGTTGACATACCCATGCTTATGTTCAAATTACAGAAATTGGGAATCTTACCAGGTCTTCTTAATTGGTTGGAATCTTATCTAACAAATCGTCAACAAATTGTAAAATTTAAGGATAAAAAGTCGAGCCCCATTCACGTCAGTTCCGGGGTCCTCCAGGGATCTCATTAAGGTCCTCTTTTATTTATCTTGTTTGTTAACGACATTTCCTTTCTTTAAAAAAAAAATATTCTAATATACGCAGACGATATAAAACTATTTTTAGAAATAGAGAAAAGTGAGGATGCCAAGGTTTATCAAGAAGAAATTCTTTCTTTTTATTCATGGTGTAACAAAAGTCTTCTTCAACTAAATGTGAAAAAATGCAGTAGAATAACATTCAGCAAAAACGAAATACACCTGACTTGATACTTACTCTTGGAAGTCAAACAGTTCAAAAATGCGAAAGAATTAGGGACTTAGGAATAATACTAGATTCTAAAATGACTTTTGTTGACCATTATAATACAATCATAAACAGAGCCAATAACATGCTAGGATTCATAAAACGATTTTGTTATTGTTTTCACGATCCGTATACAATTAAAACATTATACATTGCCTATGTTCGGTCAGTACTAGAATACTGTAGCTTAGTTTGGTCACCTTACTTAATCACATGGGAAGATCGAATAGAATCAGTTCAAAAACAATTTTTGTTATTTGCACTTCGTAAATTAGGTTGGACAAGACTTCCTCTACCGTCCTATAAAGCCCGCTATATGCTGATCAGTATTCAAACATTAAAAGAACGCAGAGAATTTTCAATGGTCTTATTTGTAAATGACATTGTCTCGCATCGCGTAGATTCAAGTCAACTCCTGTCCAAACTAAATTTTTGCATACCATCTCGGCCTTCAAGAAATCGAAATATTTTTATTACAAACCACCAGCGAACAAACTATGCAAAAAATGGGCCAATAAATCAATTGATGGCTGTATACAACAAGCATTCAGAAGCAGTCGATTTCACTATGTCAAAAAACAAACTAAAGCAATATTTCAGTTCTATTCGGTAAGCCAATTATAATTATTTAACTCATAATAAATTATACATTATTTAGTGATCTATTTAGAATAGTTTACTTATTGAAGACGATTATTGTAATTATCCTTATGGTCTACTTTTGATTGACGACAAATAAAAAAATAAGTTACGAGTTACGATTGACGACAAATAAATAAATAAGTTAACCACACAATTTTACAGCTGATCAACAGGGAAAATATTTGAGATACGTTAAAACTTGTGTAAAAGTAAACGATTATATAATATATGTGATTTTTCCGAAAACTTTTCATTTGTTGCACAAGAATTCAATTGGGCGAACGTACAGGGCACTATTCAACCATTTGCAATTTATTATAAGGAGGTTCATGCTCCAGATTTAATGTTTACTAGTTTCACTGTAATCGCGGAATTTACCAAGCACAACCATGTTGCAGTTCGTTCATTTATAGTTAATTGTGTTAATTTCATTAGAAGTAAGTTACCTGACCTTAAGAAAATTAATTTCGCCTTTCTCATATAGAAAGGGTAAACAAACACAGAGAAAATCGACCTTTGAACCGAGGCTCGGAGGGCCGAATATCATATACCATTCGATTCAGCTCGATGAACCGAGTAAATGTCTGAGTGAGTGTAGGAGTGTGTGTGTGACAAATTCTCACTCACTTTTCTCGGAGATGGCTGACCCGATTTGCGTAAACTTAGATTCAAATGAAAGTTCTTATGGTCCTATACAAAGTCAGAATATTTTGGAATTGATTTCCAGTTTCGGAGTTACAGGGCGATATGCACCAAAAATGTGATAATAATGTCACTCACATTATTTTACATTTTTTCCAAAATTCAAATAGTCATAGAAAATCGTAAACAAAATTTATAGGTCACTATGCCGATATCCAGCTTTGGTTCCAGAAGTACCGACAATAGCAATCAAATGTAATAGAATAGAGCCCACTTCACTTTCTCACATATGATTGAATAGATTTTCACAAACCTCAATTCAAATGTAGTATAACAATGTAGTAATATTATGCAACAGAAACTTTCATACTATTTTATAAACTTTGTTGATTTGTAGTATTTCGATGAATTTTTACTGTAATATGTAGAAGAAAATGAATAAATAGTATTTTTTCTCAAATGGATAAGCAGTCAAACAAAAATAGGATGATAGCCTTTAACTTGTGCCACATGACAAAAGATTTTGATATAGATACGAAGTGGAATTTTTTCGCAACATGTAACGATAAAGGTCCATGTGATGCTTTGGGTGGAGTCTTGGAACGGAATTCTGCTAAAGCAAGTTTGTAGGGGCATTACATCACAACAGCGAAGGAGATTTATGCATGGGTAATTCCCAAGATTGATTAAAAAATGCAATATGGTTATTTCTCAGAATTATATTATAAGGAAATAGAATAGAAAATATTTTATTTTGAACTAGCTGACCCGTCGAACTTCGTCTCGTCCCAAAATTTATTTGTTCGAATTTGTGTTTTTAGACAGCAAAATTGTCGAACTAAGTGGTTAACATTTCCCCAATTCATTTAGGGTTTATCTTATGTTTGTGCTTTGGACACATAACCGTTTTTACTTTTCTTCAAGTTTCGTCTTAGACTCGTCAGTGCAGAGCAGTTCAAATTGAACTGCTTAGTGCAAACTTAAACAGTTCAATTTGAACCGCTAAGCAGACGTAATCGGCCAGTATTAGTCGAAAAAGACGTTTTCGTTCGGCACCATACCTGAATCGGCCATTATTAGTCGAAAAAGACGTTTTCGTTCGGCACGTCAGAAAAGACATGGCACTTCGGTGCCAATTGAAAAAGTGTTTTGCAAGTAGCATTAACTTTACGTCTGCTTAGCGGTTCAAATTGAACTGTTTAAGTTTGCACTAAGCAGTGCAATTTGAACTGCTCTGCACTGACGAGTCTAAGACGAAACGTAAAGAAAAGTATTTCCCCAATTGTTTCCACGGGATTCGACACACATTCGGTTTAGCCCAAATAGAAATATCACCAAAACTTAATGTGGAGATGTGAAATACTTTTGTTAAGCATAAATTGAGCAAATGCACAGTTTGTCATCCCATCCTTTGGCCAATGCACTGAACAGAGATCCCTCTCTAACGGCTTCGACTTAATAGACGTTTTCTCTTCCAGATGTTATTCTTGCTTCCGGTCATCGATAAAAAAGCTCACTAACCTGAATTTCTTATTGTTAAATTTAACACAATGTTGAAGAGTTTCTCTTCTACAGTTGTTCATTCGGTAGAGTATTTTTTTTTCGTGAATACGACTTACTTTACTATGGGGTGCCTTTTCAAAATTTACCCTCTGAGAGAGTGAAAAGTTTTTGATCGTGAATATCTCTTGTTGTATCTAACGAATCAACATAATTTTTGCTACATGCCATCGGAAATATGATCACAATTTTATGATAAAATATTCAGTTGTGTGACATAATCTCAAATCATTCAAAATTAAACTTTTCTGAAATGTTTGGTATAAACGAGTATCGAAGAGGATAATTCATAAGGCGCGTTTGCCTTTCTTGTGATCTGTGAAAGGATTTATATAATCTAACTACCAATAGAATCGAAATTTTTTAACTTAAACGTGTATAGCAAAGGCATTGAAGTATTTCAATAATACACTATTGAAAAACCTGTCTCATTTGACCCGTGTCAACACCGCGTTCTGAGGAAGAGAACAAAATATCTGCTGCTCTACAACAAATCCTTCGAGAAAAATGTTCCGAAAAGTGGTGAATATCGTAGTGAGTTCCACAATTTGGTCCTTCTAAAAGCCTGGAATGAATCCCCTACAGCATCCGGATAGTTTCTTTCAATGAAATGCAAATCCGAAATGAAATAATCGACATTGAAATTCTGTATGCGGCTATTTTTATAGCCGTTAGGACCGCCCATTAGTGAAAAAGCTACAAACGAAATCAGGTAAAAACAAGCCTCTCAACAAAAATTGGATCAGTTTGGATCCTATCGCCACTGCGAGCAGATGTATTTTGTGTCGTTTGCTAAGCTAGTTTCGCCTCCGACAAGAGCGTCACTTGCAATGATGAAAAAACAACGGTGGAGAGCATTACACAAAATCAGCCGTTCTAATTGTCTAAAGTTTTCTAAAGAACTATTAGGATTTGTTGTTCGCAAATCGAAAGGAAATATCCTCAGTTTAGTGCAAATCTAGAACAGTTTGGTTAGATTTTTGCACTTTTCGCTGTGTGAAATTCACAGTAATCGAGATCAAGTGAAGCCTTATTTGTTTTTGCGAAAAATGTGGAAAATGGGAATGCTTGCATAACTCATACAATTGATCAACTAATTGATACTCGGAAGTGTTAAGGAACATGTCAGTTGTTTTCGTATTCACGACATCCAGTTATGTCTCTGACATTACCCACCCGCCTTTTTATTTATGTATTAAGCCCATGTAACCAAATGTTCGTAAAAAAACATTTAGCATAAGCAGCATACAAAGTATTCTGAACAGTCCGTTTTTAAGAAATTACTCATACTTTACTGTTCACTCGACTCAACAGAACAAAGTTTGAAGCAGTTCCTTGAACAGCGAGAAAGTTTTCTCAGAAATTGAACGCACAGAATTAAGTTGCAAAAACTGCCACGCGTACTTTAGAGCCTTAATAACGGGGATATTTTTGAGGTACTGTGGAAGTTTTGTTTGTTTGGAGAGACGATGCATAAATTTTAATTTGATATTGATCGTACCAATTTAAATATTCTTTACTGAAATATAAAATTGCAGTCTCAATCCATTATGGTAATCGTCTTGAACATTGATCTAATTTCCACTTATTATGTGCGCTCTGTAATCTTAATCGTTCGATAGCAAAATGAAAGGAATGTCTCTTAGAACTTCTACAGCACGATCTTTTCGTTAATTCATTCAAAAATTTTCTGATTTTAAATTTTTTAAATTTAAACTCATATATATATATATATATATATATATATATATATATATATATATATATATATATATATATATATATATATATATATATATATATATATATATATATATATATATATATATATATATATATATAAATTACTAATATATTAAACTGTGCATTATTTATTCATACATTTTGCATCAAATCAAAAGAAGACAATACTATATTCCAATACTATATTTTCGTACATGTTTCTACAATAAATCTGACAAAAGATTATAGCTTCATTTTATATGTTGGTAAAAATGGAATATGTCTTGTCCACTTCCACCTAAAAGAACAAGAAGGATTATATTACAGGACATAAATGAAAATTTTACTATTACCTTCTTAGTGTTTGCATGCCATAAGGAAAGTCGAACGTAGAGCTGATGACTATATCCTCGTTTGTATTTTCTATTGCCATTTCTTTGCTCCACGCTAATAAACCACGCTCCTCAGCAGTTCCTGGGATAAGATTATCTAGAATACAACCAAGACTTCCTCCGACAAGAATACTTGTGCTAAGTAGGACGGTTAAAGTTAAGTCTAATGTTTCGTTTCCAGTTTGTATAAAATCTGGATGATCCTTAAGCCATAAGCATAGTACCAGAGGGAAGAAAATGGACAAACCTAGGATATATAAATTTCGTGCAGATCGAAGATCAACATATTGCAAGGTGGAGAGACCAAAAGCCGCTATCATTCCGAACATAACACAAAATATACCGCCAACTACCGGATCTGGTATCATTATGAAGACAGCTCCCAATTTATTTATTACTCCCTGTAGTATCATGATTAGTGCAGCCCATTGAATAACTCGTCGACTTCCAACTTTCGTAACACCAATAGCACCAACATTTTCACCGAATGTATTAGTACCATTTCCTGATCCCCAAAATCCAGCAAGTATGGTTCCAAGGCCTTCTGTACCAATTCCTCGATTAATAGCATGAAGAGGAGGTGGAGGAGCATTGCACATTTGGGAAACAGTTGGATAGTAGCTGATCGATTCTACTGTACATGCTAAAACTCCGGCCAGCATTCCCAATACACCAGCCAATGTGACAGTTGGTGTTCCAAACTGTCCCGGATATGGTACGCGGAACCACGCTGCATCTTCTAATACTTTAATTCGTACGTCCGTGCGAGCCGGATGACTTTCTGGGAAAACGTTGAAAGCTGTTAACACGAAACAAAGAGTCCACATAATTGTAATTGTAAGTAACACAGAAAAAAGCTTAAATAGTGGGAACCACCCTATTTTTATTCCGAATCTTTTTCGATATTTGATAATCGGAACTTGAATATTTGTTATTACTTGAGAAAAAAATGTCATTAGAAAAATGGTTCCTATAGCTATTCCCCAATGCTTTGATGCAGTTTCACTGGCGTGCGAGAATAATGTTAGACCCACTAAGGATACTGTAGGCACAATTGTGAGCGGTGTTATAATTTTCAGAAGTTTACCGACTAACCCGGTATATCCAATGAAGACCTGGAAGATAGCGGACACCACTATCGCTCCTGACAATTCTCGCATCCTCGTTTGCCATAGTTCTGTTTTTTCTGCTGAATCCATTGCTCCTATAATATCCTCACTAGGGCATTTCCATTGTGGAAGATTCAGTATAGCTAGAGTTGGCACTAGAAAGGATATTGTGCCTCCCTGGACAATTGGTAGTCGACATCCCCAAGTCACTTGAATATATGTCACCAGACCGGTGACGAATATCATCGTTGATATAATTATCCCTCTCGCTGGATCCTTGTCTTCCATGCAAAGTGCCGGTGTTAATATAAATGGGATGGATACGATTGCTCCAATCATTGTCAGATAATGCTAAAAATATAGTACTTAGAATCAAATTTTATTTATAAATAGTAATGACAAGTAATTAAGGAGTAGGTCGATAACAGTACGTAACACGCTTTTTTGAATACATTGAAACAATCGAAAAAAAATCAATACAGCTTAATACAAGTTAACCACACAATTTTACAGCTGATCAACAGGGAAAATATTTGAGATACGTTAAAACTTGTGTAAAAGTAAACGATTATATAATATATGTGATTTTTCCGAAAACTTTTCATTTGTTGCACAAGAATTCAATTGGGCGAACGTACAGGGCACTATTCAACCATTTGCAATTTATTATAAGGAGGTTCATGCTCCAGATTTAATGTTTACTAGTTTCACTGTAATCGCGGAATTTACCAAGCACAACCATGTTGCAGTTCGTTCATTTATAGTTAATTGTGTTAATTTCATTAGAAGTAAGTTACCTGACCTTAAGAAAATTAATTTCGCCTTTCTCATATAGAAAGGGTAAACAAACACAGAGAAAATCGACCTTTGAACCGAGGCTCGGAGGGCCGAATATCATATACCATTCGATTCAGCTCGATGAACCGAGTAAATGTCTGAGTGAGTGTAGGAGTGTGTGTGTGACAAATTCTCACTCACTTTTCTCGGAGATGGCTGACCCGATTTGCGTAAACTTAGATTCAAATGAAAGTTCTTATGGTCCTATACAAAGTCAGAATATTTTGGAATTGATTTCCAGTTTCGGAGTTACAGGGCGATATGCACCAAAAATGTGATAATAATGTCACTCACATTATTTTACATTTTTTCCAAAATTCAAATAGTCATAGAAAATCGTAAACAAAATTTATAGATCACTATGCCGATATCCAGCTTTGGTTCCAGAAGTACCGACAATAGCAATCAAATGTAATAGAATAGAGCCCACTTCACTTTCTCACATATGATTGAATAGATTTTCACAAACCTCAATTCAAATGTAGTATAACAATGTAGTAATATTATGCAACAGAAACTTTCATACTATTTTATAAACTTTGTTGATTTGTAGTATTTCGATGAATTTTTACTGTAATATGTAGAAGAAAATGAATAAATAGTATTTTTTCTCAAATGGATAAGCAGTCAAACAAAAATAGGATGATAGCCTTTAACTTGTGCCACATGACAAAAGATTTTGATATAGATACGAAGTGGAATTTTTTCGCAACATGTAACGATAAAGGTCCATGTGATGCTTTGGGTGGAGTCTTGGAACGGAATTCTGCTAAAGCAAGTTTGTAGGGGCATTACATCACAACAGCGAAGGAGATTTATGCATGGGTAATTCCCAAGATTGATTAAAAAATGCAATATGGTTATTTCTCAGAATTATATTATAAGGAAATAGAATAGAAAATATTTTATTTTGAACTAGCTGACCCGTCGAACTTCGTCTCGCCCCAAAATTTATTTGTTCGAATTTGTGTTTTTAGACAGCAAAATTGTCGAACTAAGTGGTTAACATTTCCCCAATTCATTTAGGGTTTATCTTATGTTTGTGCTTTGGACACATAACCGTTTTTACTTTTCTTCAAGTTTCGTCTTAGACTCGTCAGTGCAGAGCAGTTCAAATTGAACTGCTTAGTGCAAACTTAAACAGTTCAATTTGAACCGCTAAGCAGACGTAATCGGCCAGTATTAGTCGAAAAAGACGTTTTCGTTCGGCACCATACCTGAATCGGCCATTATTAGTCGAAAAAGACGTTTTCGTTCGGCACGTCAGAAAAGACATGGCACTTCGGTGCCAATTGAAAAAGTGTTTTGCAAGTAGCATTAACTTTACGTCTGCTTAGCGGTTCAAATTGAACTGTTTAAGTTTGCACTAAGCAGTGCAATTTGAACTGCTCTGCACTGACGAGTCTAAGACGAAACGTAAAGAAAAGTATTTCCCCAATTGTTTCCACGGGATTCGACACACATTCGGTTTAGCCCAAATAGAAATATCACCAAAACTTAATGTGGAGATGTGAAATACTTTTGTTAAGCATAAATTGAGCAAATGCACAGTTTGTCATCCCATCCTTTGGCCAATGCACTGAACAGAGATCCCTCTCTAACGGCTTCGACTTAATAGACGTTTTCTCTTCCAGATGTTATTCTTGCTTCCGGTCATCGATAAAAAAGCTCACTAACCTGAATTTCTTATTGTTAAATTTAACACAATGTTGAAGAGTTTCTCTTCTACAGTTGTTCATTCGGTAGAGTATTTTTTTTTCGTGAATACGACTTACTTTACTATGGGGTGCCTTTTCAAAATTTACCCTCTGAGAGAGTGAAAAGTTTTTGATCGTGAATATCTCTTGTTGTATCTAACGAATCAACATAATTTTTGCTACATGCCATCGGAAATATGATCACAATTTTATGATAAAATATTCAGTTGTGTGACATAATCTCAAATCATTCAAAATTAAACTTTTCTGAAATGTTTGGTATAAACGAGTATCGAAGAGGATAATTCATAAGGCGCGTTTGCCTTTCTTGTGATCTGTGAAAGGATTTATATAATCTAACTACCAATAGAATCGAAATTTTTTAACTTAAACGTGTATAGCAAAGGCATTGAAGTATTTCAATAATACACTATTGAAAAACCTGTCTCATTTGACCCGTGTCAACACCGCGTTCTGAGGAAGAGAACAAAATATCTGCTGCTCTACAACAAATCCTTCGAGAAAAATGTTCCGAAAAGTGGTGAATATCGTAGTGAGTTCCACAATTTGGTCCTTCTAAAAGCCTGGAATGAATCCCCTACAGCATCCGGATAGTTTCTTTCAATGAAATGCAAATCCGAAATGAAATAATCGACATTGAAATTCTGTATGCGGCTATTTTTATAGCCGTTAGGACCGCCCATTAGTGAAAAAGCTACAAACGAAATCAGGTAAAAACAAGCCTCTCAACAAAAATTGGATCAGTTTGGATCCTATCGCCACTGCGAGCAGATGTATTTTGTGTCGTTTGCTAAGCTAGTTTCGCCTCCGACAAGAGCGTCACTTGCAATGATGAAAAAACAACGGTGGAGAGCATTACACAAAATCAGCCGTTCTAATTGTCTAAAGTTTTCTAAAGAACTATTAGGATTTGTTGTTCGCAAATCGAAAGGAAATATCCTCAGTTTAGTGCAAATCTAGAACAGTTTGGTTAGATTTTTGCACTTTTCGCTGTGTGAAATTCACAGTAATCGAGATCAAGTGAAGCCTTATTTGTTTTTGCGAAAAATGTGGAAAATGGGAATGCTTGCATAACTCATACAATTGATCAACTAATTGATACTCGGAAGTGTTAAGGAACATGTCAGTTGTTTTCGTATTCACGACATCCAGTTATGTCTCTGACATTACCCACCCGCCTTTTTATTTATGTATTAAGCCCATGTAACCAAATGTTCGTAAAAAAACATTTAGCATAAGCAGCATACAAAGTATTCTGAACAGTCCGTTTTTAAGAAATTACTCATACTTTACTGTTCACTCGACTCAACAGAACAAAGTTTGAAGCAGTTCCTTGAACAGCGAGAAAGTTTTCTCAGAAATTGAACGCACAGAATTAAGTTGCAAAAACTGCCACGCGTACTTTAGAGCCTTAATAACGGGGATATTTTTGAGGTACTGTGGAAGTTTTGTTTGTTTGGAGAGACGATGCATAAATTTTAATTTGATATTGATCGTACCAATTTAAATATTCTTTACTGAAATATAAAATTGCAGTCTCAATCCATTATGGTAATCGTCTTGAACATTGATCTAATTTCCACTTATTATGTGCGCTCTGTAATCTTAATCGTTCGATAGCAAAATGAAAGGAATGTCTCTTAGAACTTCTACAGCACGATCTTTTCGTTAATTCATTCAAAAATTTTCTGATTTTAAATTTTTTAAATTTAAACTCATATATATATATATATATATATATATATATATATATATATATATATATATATATATATATATATATATATATAAATTACTAATATATTAAACTGTGCATTATTTATTCATACATTTTGCATCAAATCAAAAGAAGACAATACTATATTCCAATACTATATTTTCGTACATGTTTCTACAATAAATCTGACAAAAGATTATAGCTTCATTTTATATGTTGGTAAAAATGGAATATGTCTTGTCCACTTCCACCTAAAAGAACAAGAAGGATTATATTACAGGACATAAATGAAAATTTTACTATTACCTTCTTAGTGTTTGCATGCCATAAGGAAAGTCGAACGTAGAGCTGATGACTATATCCTCGTTTGTATTTTCTATTGCCATTTCTTTGCTCCACGCTAATAAACCACGCTCCTCAGCAGTTCCTGGGATAAGATTATCTAGAATACAACCAAGACTTCCTCCGACAAGAATACTTGTGCTAAGTAGGACGGTTAAAGTTGAGTCTAATGTTTCGTTTCCAGTTTGTATAAAATCTGGATGATCCTTAAGCCATAAGCATAGTACCAGAGGGAAGAAAATGGACAAACCTAGGATATATAAATTTCGTGCAGATCGAAGATCAACATATTGCAAGGTGGAGAGACCAAAAGCCGCTATCATTCCGAACATAACACAAAATATACCGCCAACTACCGGATCTGGTATCATTATGAAGACAGCTCCCAATTTATTTATTACTCCCTGTAGTATCATGATTAGTGCAGCCCATTGAATAACTCGTCGACTTCCAACTTTCGTAACACCAATAGCACCAACATTTTCACCGAATGTATTAGTACCATTTCCTGATCCCCAAAATCCAGCAAGTATGGTTCCAAGGCCTTCTGTACCAATTCCTCGATTAATAGCATGAAGAGGAGGTGGAGGAGCATTGCACATTTGGGAAACAGTTGGATAGTAGCTGATCGATTCTACTGTACATGCTAAAACTCCGGCCAGCATTCCCAATACACCAGCCAATGTGACAGTTGGTGTTCCAAACTGTCCCGGATATGGTACGCGGAACCACGCTGCATCTTCTAATACTTTAATTCGTACGTCCGTGCGAGCCGGATGACTTTCTGGGAAAACGTTGAAAGCTGTTAACACGAAACAAAGAGTCCACATAATTGTAATTGTAAGTAACACAGAAAAAAGCTTAAATAGTGGGAACCACCCTATTTTTATTCCGAATCTTTTTCGATATTTGATAATCGGAACTTGAATATTTGTTATTACTTGAGAAAAAAATGTCATTAGAAAAATGGTTCCTATAGCTATTCCCCAATGCTTTGATGCAGTTTCACTGGCGTGCGAGAATAATGTTAGACCCACTAAGGATACTGTAGGCACAATTGTGAGCGGTGTTATAATTTTCAGAAGTTTACCGACTAACCCGGTATATCCAATGAAGACCTGGAAGATAGCGGACACCACTATCGCTCCTGACAATTCTCGCATCCTCGTTTGCCATAGTTCTGTTTTTTCTGCTGAATCCATTGCTCCTATAATATCCTCACTAGGGCATTTCCATTGTGGAAGATTCAGTATAGCTAGAGTTGGCACTAGAAAGGATATTGTGCCTCCCTGGACAATTGGTAGTCGACATCCCCAAGTCACTTGAATATATGTCACCAGACCGGTGACGAATATCATCGTTGATATAATTATCCCTCTCGCTGGATCCTTGTCTTCCATGCAAAGTGCCGGTGTTAATATAAATGGGATGGATACGATTGCTCCAATCATTGTCAGATAATGCTAAAAATATAGTACTTAGAATCAAATTTTATTTATAAATAGTAATGACAAGTAATTAAGGAGTAGGTCGATAACAGTACGTAACACGCTTTTTTGAATACATTGAAACAATCGAAAAAAAATCAATACAGCTTAATACAAGTTAACCACACAATTTTACAGCTGATCAACAGGGAAAATATTTGAGATACGTTAAAACTTGTGTAAAAGTAAACGATTATATAATATATGTGATTTTTCCGAAAACTTTTCATTTGTTGCACAAGAATTCAATTGGGCGAACGTACAGGGCACTATTCAACCATTTGCAATTTATTATAAGGAGGTTCATGCTCCAGATTTAATGTTTACTAGTTTCACTGTAATCGCGGAATTTACCAAGCACAACCATGTTGCAGTTCGTTCATTTATAGTTAATTGTGTTAATTTCATTAGAAGTAAGTTACCTGACCTTAAGAAAATTAATTTCGCCTTTCTCATATAGAAAGGGTAAACAAACACAGAGAAAATCGACCTTTGAACCGAGGCTCGGAGGGCCGAATATCATATACCATTCGATTCAGCTCGATGAACCGAGTAAATGTCTGAGTGAGTGTAGGAGTGTGTGTGTGACAAATTCTTACTCACTTTTCTCGGAGATGGCTGACCCGATTTGCGTAAACTTAGATTCAAATGAAAGTTCTTATGGTCCTATACAAAGTCAGAATATTTTGGAATTGATTTCCAGTTTCGGAGTTACAGGGCGATATGCACCAAAAATGTGATAATAATGTCACTCACATTATTTTACATTTTTTCCAAAATTCAAATAGTCATAGAAAATCGTAAACAAAATTTATAGGTCACTATGCCGATATCCAGCTTTGGTTCCAGAAGTACCGACAATAGCAATCAAATGTAATAGAATAGAGCCCACTTCACTTTCTCACATATGATTGAATAGATTTTCACAAACCTCAATTCAAATGTAGTATAACAATGTAGTAATATTATGCAACAGAAACTTTCATACTATTTTATAAACTTTGTTGATTTGTAGTATTTCGATGAATTTTTACTGTAATATGTAGAAGAAAATGAATAAATAGTATTTTTTCTCAAATGGATAAGCAGTCAAACAAAAATAGGATGATAGCCTTTAACTTGTGCCACATGACAAAAGATTTTGATATAGATACGAAGTGGAATTTTTTCGCAACATGTAACGATAAAGGTCCATGTGATGCTTTGGGTGGAGTCTTGGAACGGAATTCTGCTAAAGCAAGTTTGTAGGGGCATTACATCACAACAGCGAAGGAGATTTATGCATGGGTAATTCCCAAGATTGATTAAAAAATGCAATATGGTTATTTCTCAGAATTATATTATAAGGAAATAGAATAGAAAATATTTTATTTTGAACTAGCTGACCCGTCGAACTTCGTCTCGCCCCAAAATTTATTTGTTCGAATTTGTGTTTTTAGACAGCAAAATTGTCGAACTAAGTGGTTAACATTTCCCCAATTCATTTAGGGTTTATCTTATGTTTGTGCTTTGGACACATAACCGTTTTTACTTTTCTTCAAGTTTCGTCTTAGACTCGTCAGTGCAGAGCAGTTCAAATTGAACTGCTTAGTGCAAACTTAAACAGTTCAATTTGAACCGCTAAGCAGACGTAATCGGCCAGTATTAGTCGAAAAAGACGTTTTCGTTCGGCACCATACCTGAATCGGCCATTATTAGTCGAAAAAGACGTTTTCGTTCGGCACGTCAGAAAAGACATGGCACTTCGGTGCCAATTGAAAAAGTGTTTTGCAAGTAGCATTAACTTTACGTCTGCTTAGCGGTTCAAATTGAACTGTTTAAGTTTGCACTAAGCAGTGCAATTTGAACTGCTCTGCACTGACGAGTCTAAGACGAAACGTAAAGAAAAGTATTTCCCCAATTGTTTCCACGGGATTCGACACACATTCGGTTTAGCCCAAATAGAAATATCACCAAAACTTAATGTGGAGATGTGAAATACTTTTGTTAAGCATAAATTGAGCAAATGCACAGTTTGTCATCCCATCCTTTGGCCAATGCACTGAACAGAGATCCCTCTCTAACGGCTTCGACTTAATAGACGTTTTCTCTTCCAGATGTTATTCTTGCTTCCGGTCATCGATAAAAAAGCTCACTAACCTGAATTTCTTATTGTTAAATTTAACACAATGTTGAAGAGTTTCTCTTCTACAGTTGTTCATTCGGTAGAGTATTTTTTTTTCGTGAATACGACTTACTTTACTATGGGGTGCCTTTTCAAAATTTACCCTCTGAGAGAGTGAAAAGTTTTTGATCGTGAATATCTCTTGTTGTATCTAACGAATCAACATAATTTTTGCTACATGCCATCGGAAATATGATCACAATTTTATGATAAAATATTCAGTTGTGTGACATAATCTCAAATCATTCAAAATTAAACTTTTCTGAAATGTTTGGTATAAACGAGTATCGAAGAGGATAATTCATAAGGCGCGTTTGCCTTTCTTGTGATCTGTGAAAGGATTTATATAATCTAACTACCAATAGAATCGAAATTTTTTAACTTAAACGTGTATAGCAAAGGCATTGAAGTATTTCAATAATACACTATTGAAAAACCTGTCTCATTTGACCCGTGTCAACACCGCGTTCTGAGGAAGAGAACAAAATATCTGCTGCTCTACAACAAATCCTTCGAGAAAAATGTTCCGAAAAGTGGTGAATATCGTAGTGAGTTCCACAATTTGGTCCTTCTAAAAGCCTGGAATGAATCCCCTACAGCATCCGGATAGTTTCTTTCAATGAAATGCAAATCCGAAATGAAATAATCGACATTGAAATTCTGTATGCGGCTATTTTTATAGCCGTTAGGACCGCCCATTAGTGAAAAAGCTACAAACGAAATCAGGTAAAAACAAGCCTCTCAACAAAAATTGGATCAGTTTGGATCCTATCGCCACTGCGAGCAGATGTATTTTGTGCTAAGCTAGTTTCGCCTCCGACAAGAGCGTCACTTGCAATGATGAAAAAACAACGGTGGAGAGCATTACACAAAATCAGCCGTTCTAATTGTCTAAAGTTTTCTAAAGAACTATTAGGATTTGTTGTTCGCAAATCGAAAGGAAATATCCTCAGTTTAGTGCAAATCTAGAACAGTTTGGTTAGATTTTTGCACTTTTCGCTGTGTGAAATTCACAGTAATCGAGATCAAGTGAAGCCTTATTTGTTTTTGCGAAAAATGTGGAAAATGGGAATGCTTGCATAACTCATACAATTGATCAACTAATTGATACTCGGAAGTGTTAAGGAACATGTCAGTTGTTTTCGTATTCACGACATCCAGTTATGTCTCTGACATTACCCACCCGCCTTTTTATTTATGTATTAAGCCCATGTAACCAAATGTTCGTAAAAAAACATTTAGCATAAGCAGCATACAAAGTATTCTGAACAGTCCGTTTTTAAGAAATTACTCATACTTTACTGTTCACTCGACTCAACAGAACAAAGTTTGAAGCAGTTCCTTGAACAGCGAGAAAGTTTTCTCAGAAATTGAACGCACAGAATTAAGTTGCAAAAACTGCCACGCGTACTTTAGAGCCTTAATAACGGGGATATTTTTGAGGTACTGTGGAAGTTTTGTTTGTTTGGAGAGACGATGCATAAATTTTAATTTGATATTGATCGTACCAATTTAAATATTCTTTACTGAAATATAAAATTGCAGTCTCAATCCATTATGGTAATCGTCTTGAACATTGATCTAATTTCCACTTATTATGTGCGCTCTGTAATCTTAATCGTTCGATAGCAAAATGAAAGGAATGTCTCTTAGAACTTCTACAGCACGATCTTTTCGTTAATTCATTCAAAAATTTTCTGATTTTAAATTTTTTAAATTTAAACTCATATATATATATATATATATATATATATATATATATATATATATATATATATATATATATATATATATATATATATATATATATATATATATATATATATATATATATATATATATATATATATATATATATATATATATAAATTACTAATATATTAAACTGTGCATTATTTATTCATACATTTTGCATCAAATCAAAAGAAGACAATACTATATTCCAATACTATATTTTCGTACATGTTTCTACAATAAATCTGACAAAAGATTATAGCTTCATTTTATATGTTGGTAAAAATGGAATATGTCTTGTCCACTTCCACCTAAAAGAACAAGAAGGATTATATTACAGGACATAAATGAAAATTTTACTATTACCTTCTTAGTGTTTGCATGCCATAAGGAAAGTCGAACGTAGAGCTGATGACTATATCCTCGTTTGTATTTTCTATTACCATTTCTTTGCTCCACGCTAATAAACCACGCTCCTCAGCAGTTCCTGGGATAAGATTATCTAGAATACAACCAAGACTTCCTCCGACAAGAATACTTGTGCTAAGTAGGACGGTTAAAGTTGAGTCTAATGTTTCGTTTCCAGTTTGTATAAAATCTGGATGATCCTTAAGCCATAAGCATAGTACCAGAGGGAAGAAAATGGACAAACCTAGGATATATAAATTTCGTGCAGATCGAAGATCAACATATTGCAAGGTGGAGAGACCAAAAGCCGCTATCATTCCGAACATAACACAAAATATACCGCCAACTACCGGATCTGGTATCATTATGAAGACAGCTCCCAATTTATTTATTACTCCCTGTAGTATCATGATTAGTGCAGCCCATTGAATAACTCGTCGACTTCCAACTTTCGTAACACCAATAGCACCAACATTTTCACCGAATGTATTAGTACCATTTCCTGATCCCCAAAATCCAGCAAGTATGGTTCCAAGGCCTTCTGTACCAATTCCTCGATTAATAGCATGAAGAGGAGGTGGAGGAGCATTGCACATTTGGGAAACAGTTGGATAGTAGCTGATCGATTCTACTGTACATGCTAAAACTCCGGCCAGCATTCCCAATACACCAGCCAATGTGACAGTTGGTGTTCCAAACTGTCCCGGATATGGTACGCGGAACCACGCTGCATCTTCTAATACTTTAATTCGTACGTCCGTGCGAGCCGGATGACTTTCTGGGAAAACGTTGAAAGCTGTTAACACGAAACAAAGAGTCCACATAATTGTAATTGTAAGTAACACAGGAAAAAGCTTAAATAGTGGGAACCACCCTATTTTTATTCCGAATCTTTTTCGATATTTGATAATCGGAACTTGAATATTTGTTATTACTTGAGAAAAAAATGTCATTAGAAAAATGGTTCCTATAGCTATTCCCCAATGCTTTGATGCAGTTTCACTGGCGTGCGAGAATAATGTTAGACCCACTAAGGATACTGTAGGCACAATTGTGAGCGGTGTTATAATTTTCAGAAGTTTACCGACTAACCCGGTATATCCAATGAAGACCTGGAAGATAGCGGACACCACTATCGCTCCTGACAATTCTCGCATCCTCGTTTGCCATAGTTCTGTTTTTTCTGCTGAATCCATTGCTCCTATAATATCCTCACTAGGGCATTTCCATTGTGGAAGATTCAGTATAGCTAGAGTTGGCACTAGAAAGGATATTGTGCCTCCCTGGACAATTGGTAGTCGACATCCCCAAGTCACTTGAATATATGTCACCAGACCGGTGACGAATATCATCGTTGATATAATTATCCCTCTCGCTGGATCCTTGTCTTCCATGCAAAGTGCCGGTGTTAATATAAATGGGATGGATACGATTGCTCCAATCATTGTCAGATAATGCTAAAAATATAGTACTTAGAATCAAATTTTATTTATAAATAGTAATGACAAGTAATTAAGGAGTAGGTCGATAACAGTACGTAACACGCTTTTTTGAATACATTGAAACAATCGAAAAAAAATCAATACAGCCTTGCGAATTATACACAACGCGTGAATCAATCACAACGTGCCATTTGTTTATCAAAACAGTACTCAAATGAAAATTCACGTTCGATCACGATTTCCAGTGTGATAAATCCAATCTTAAGCAAGCAAAACAAATTGTGATTTTCTTTAGACTAAATTTTTAGATTTTACAAACCCACCAGGGCTGAGATAATCGTCGAAAATCAAAAATCATCGGTTAAGATCACTGATCGAGTGCATAAAAAATCACTACTGATTTTATCACAAGTGATCCTAATCAAGGAACAACAACATCGTTGCGTAATCACAACTGATTTGATCGCCAAATGATTATGATTCTTGTATGATCAAGATTATGACAAGTCCAGATCAGCCCAGATATAAATTCCGAAATATCACTACAAACTCGATCGGAAATGATTATTGAAGAAAGCCGTTATTGATTGTAATCAGCTAAATATGCAGAAAAGGGTGGGTAAATTAGCGAAATTTATAAATGTTGCAAGGTATGAGTATTAAAAGACAATGTCTGTCACCTCATCGTTGTACGCGAACAAAGTTGTACAGAAATCATTGTGCGGAAATCACATGTCTGTCAGCGGTATAAGCCGTGTGGCATCCGGCCGAAATACTTCAACTAAGAATTGACCACTGGTTTCCTGTTTCATGTCGTAAAGAGCCACCAAAATGGGAGCTCTCATGTCAAGGGAGGTTTTCGTACCGATGACTGAATGGATGCAAGAGCTAAAATAATGCAGTCGTGAACGGAATATGAAATTTCCGAAATCGAAAAAAAATGTTGATGCCAAAAGTCTTAGAATTGCATGAAACGTCGAGATTTAGTGTCATTTCGAAAAAAAAAATTGTTTTGAAAAAATCGACTTTTTGGGTCTCAGAAAGTCAATTTTATCGGAATAAATTTTTTTTTGAAATAACACTAAATCTCGACGTTTCATGCAATTTTAAGATTTTTGGCATCAAAAAAAATTTGCATTGCAATTTCGGAAATTTCATGTACTCCCTATGGTGCATTGAACGATGAATCCTGAAGATCGAAAATAAAAAAAAACATAAAAAACAGTTACGTAAAATTGAATTCTGTTCGACAGTTTTAAAATCGTTGTGAAATTTGTACCTTGTATCAAGTTTGTGCTTAAAGTACTCTTCTGCTTTTTTTATAATGTCGATGGTGACTAATGTCGTTTTTCATTGATTCCACTCGCTCGGTGCCAGTGTTTCGCCCTAACAGTTGATCAATGAAACTGTTTTGTAAAGTTTGGTTTGCACGCTTGCTGCTCTGAAAAGAAAACGGGTGCAAAATAGTTGCCCGAGAATTGCCCCGAAAGTGCATTTTTTTCGTGCGGTGCAAATCAATGAAACACAGTGCACCTGGTTTGATTGCCCGACTGCAAGAAAAGTGCACGAATCGAGCAAAACACTCCACGAGTGTTCTCAATGAAAAACGACATAAGTTTCAACTAGTTTACTTGAAATCAAGTTATTTTCAAGTTCTGAAAAGATAAGTTATTTCAGTATGTAGCCTATGGCAAGTCTCTTAAAGGCCGGAGGAGACTAATAATTAATGTAACTTGCACATCCCTATGCTAGCTAGCCAAGTTCTGTAGTATGTGTGTCAAGTCATCGCGCAGACTACTACTACCTCTTGAGTAAGACGCGGGTTCATTGGTGATGGACCGTTGTCCTGTCGAGACGTGGTTGAAAAAGGCCGGGGCTTGGCTAGTTGAGCGTTCTTTCGTAAGTAAACCGGGAGTAAGTTTACATTTCAGAAGTGGGATCGTACTATCGCCTCTGGTTGACATCCTATCGATCTGGTTGATATTCTTCGCAACGCTACCCAGAGGCCCTTGTAAGTACAGAACACGTTAAATTATATAACTTTGCAACGAAGTATAGGAGTGTGTGTAAACGCAATTATACAGCTAATATTACTATACACATCCCAACTTATATGAAAGACTGTGTGAGTTAGAAGCATGTTAAGGGCGCCCATGAATGTGAAGAGCGAAAGAGAATGCGAATGTAAACGTGTGTAAAACTACAACTCGCAATCATGGATGCCAGGGTGAATTCAGAATTGTAGTACTCTGAAAAGGAGAATGCCTACAACATTTAGCATACATATGTAAGTTTGGCATCCCGGTGAGTCGTCGTACACAAGAGTATTAACGCATACATTTATAAACGCCATTTTAAATTTATTTCTCAACCCAAACGGATGTCACTCCATAATTTTTGCTCTATCGATATACGTATACTGGACTTTCAGTTCCTCTTGTTACATAATACATTTTGGAAGATTGTGAATCATTCTGTAAACAATTATTGAACCAGTTGTGGTAAGTAGCCAAGCTGTTTCAATCAGCAACCGTTTCTATTAATTGCTTAATTATGACACATTCTCATTAGAAAATATGAACCATCGAAACCGGTCAGACGTGGGCCGACATCGGCAGAGACAGGCCAATGTTGCGGATGCAGGTTTAGCGATGCGCTCAAATGAAGTCGAAGTTATTATTTCGGAATTCGATCCTGATAACAATCGGAGTCATTCATCTGAAGATTGGCTTAATGAAATAGATTCTATGGCCGAAATTTTTGGATGGGAACCCCGACGAACGTTACTGTATGCTTGTATGAGATTGAAAGGACCTGCCAAATTTTGGTACGACGGTTGTAAACAGGAGCTTCGTACTTGGGAGCTTTTCAGGGAAAGGTTCTTAGAAAATTTTCCCACGGTCATTGATACGGCTGGGATCCACAAGAAATTGATTAACTTGAAACGAAAACCCGATCAGTCAGTGGAATCATACTTCCATGAAACAGTTGCGCTGGGACGGAAAATAAGATTATCTGAAGAACTTATCAGGCACTATCTTATTAAGGGTCTTCCATACGCATCCACTCGTGCTGTGATGGCACAGGATCCAGCAGCTACATTGCCACAGTTTTTGAATGCTCTTATTCGTGTCGAACGTGCAACAAAAGATGGCGAAAAACGAGATGCTAGTACCACTGGTCGTGCAGAATTCAATAAAACGTCAGGTAGAAAGTTAATGGATAATCGACAACGCGTAGAAAATTCACCTAATATTAAGACTCCTTCCAAACCCATACCCGAAGCTGGTCCTTCCAAATCGTACACTTCTACGCCAGTAAATCAAAAAAGGCAATGTTTTATTTGTCGGTCGGAAGAGCATCTAGCGCGGAAATGTCCACAAAGAAAGGATTTTCGTTCAAGGGTGGCGTCGAACCGCACCACCATGTAAATAACGTGGTTTACATGAAACTTGCCATCGTGAACGGAATACAGGTGAACGCGTTTATTGACCTAGGAAGTGAACGAACACTAATCGCGGAACGGGTGGCGAAAAAACTTCAGATGAACATTAAAACAGATACATCGGTCTTAAAAGGATTTGCCGGAGGCGAATGTAGATCTGTTGGAGCTGTGACGGAATGTGTCGAAATAGATAGTTTTACCAACGTAATTGATATTCTGGTGGTTCCTGACAACACGATGGAATATGACATGCTAATCGGGGACGACTTTTTCTGTAAAAGAGGTGTATCCGTTGTAAAGACTTTGGATACAATAAGCATACAATGTGAGAACCCCGTAATGATGTATGTGAGAGAAAAAAAGAGAATGCAGGCAAATGTACTTCTTACAATAGACGACTTGATCGTAGATCCATCAGCTACAGAGAGCGGTAAATCGAAGCTGATCAACCTGATTAATCGTTATCGGCATTGCTTCGCGGTAGACCGCAATGAAATTGGCTACACTGATATAGAAACTATGAAGATCACGTTGAAGGAAAATAAAGTTGTGAGACATGTACCTTATCGTGTAGCTCACGGTCAGCGGAAGTTTCTGCAAGATGAAATAAATAGTCTCTTGGAAAACGATATCATTGAGGAATCGTCGTCTGAGTTTGCGAGCCCTGTGGTAATTGTTCCAAAACGCACTGGAGACTATCGAATGTGCGTGGACTATCGCATGATGAATGCTATAGTTCAAAAAGAATACTTTCCAACAAACCATGTTGAGGAAGAAATTCAAAAGCTAAGTGGAAAACGAGTATTCACATTGCTCGACATGATGAATGGATACCTACAAATCGGTGTGGATAAAGATTCGCGAAAATACACTTCCTTTGTTACGCCTGACGGACAGTTCCAGTACAAGCGTGTACCTTTTGGGCTATCTAACTCCGTTAGCGTTTTCGGTCGAGTAATGAGCAAAATTATTCAGCCATTGAGAGATCAAGGCAT
Organism: Malaya genurostris; assembly: GCF_030247185.1. Taxonomy (NCBI): domain Eukaryota; kingdom Metazoa; phylum Arthropoda; class Insecta; order Diptera; family Culicidae; genus Malaya; species Malaya genurostris. Next base: position 78,552,539 of record NC_080570.1, on the reverse strand, counting down.
CTCCTTCTACATGGACGATGTATTGATTGCCACCGCGACCGAAGAGGAAAACTTAGAATTGCTAGAACGTTTTTTAATCGAGGTGTCGAAATCAGGAATGACCCTTAAGGTGAGCAAGTGCGAGTTTTTCAAAACATCTATCGTATATTTAGGACATGATATTGCCGAAGGATGCGTAAAACCTGGAGAATCCAAAACTGAAGCCGTTGAAAATTTCCCAGTGCCCACAGATGCACGAACCGTACGTCAGTTTCTTGGTCTAACTGGTTATTTCCGGAGGTTTGTACAAAACTACGGGCATATCGCAGCTCCGCTCACACGACTCACAGGAAAGGTAAATTTCGTTTGGGGTGAAATAGAGCAGAGAGCATTTGAAAGTCTCAAATACGCTCTAACTCGTCGACCCGTATTAGCACTATATAACCCTACTTTCGAACATGAGGTTCATTGCGATGCTAGTAGTTTTGGATTAGCAGGGATTCTCGTTCAAATTAATGACAAACATGAGTCGCACCCCGTAATGTATTTTAGTAGAGCAACATCCGATACAGAATCTCGATACCACAGCTATGAACTAGAAGCTTTGGCAGTGGTTGAAAGTTTGAAGAAATTTCGATACTACTTACTGAACAAACACTTCACTGTGTACACCGATTGCCAATCGTTAGCATTGACTCGAGCTAAAAAGGAACTAAATCCGCGAATAGCTCGTTGGTGGCTGACAATTCAAGAATATTCGTTCGACCTGAAGTTTAGATCAGGACGACAAATGAATCACGTCGACAGCTTGAGCAGGAACGTACAGAACGTTGAATCAAACAGTGTTTTATCTATAAGTGTTGACTGTTTCGATTGGGTTGCAGCACTCCAACTACAAGATGGCAAAATTTGTAAAATTAGGAAAATGCTAGAAGGGTCATTAAAAGCGGAAAAGGATATACTCAAAAACTATAAGGTTGTGAATGAGCGCCTATTTCGTATTTCTCCACTAGGACTAAAGTTTGTCGTGCCTACAAAAGTACGTTTTCACGTTGTGAAATCATTGCATGACGATATGGGTCATCCTGGTATAGAGAAAACTATTGAACTTATAAATCAAGACTTTTGGTTTGAAAACATGAACGCTTTTATTAGGCAGTACGTAAAATGTTGCATTGAATGTGCATCTAACAAGCGCGGTCTCGATGAAACTCGAATTCAAATCCACACCGTTCCAAAGCAACCCATTCCGTTCTGGGTAGTACACGCAGATTACTGCGGACCGTTTCCAAAAAGCAAAAGGCAGAATACACAAGTCTTTGCTATTATCGATGCCTTCACTCGATTCATTGTTCTACGTCCGACTAAAAGTTGCAGCGCCGCAGGAGCTATTTCAGTCCTGAAAGAGATCTCTCAATATTTCGGAATGCCTAAAACAATTGTAACCGACCGAGGAGCAGCGTTCACGTCGAAAGCTTTTACTGACTTTTGCGAAATGAGCGACATGAAACATTCACTGGTAGCGGCTAAAACGCCCAGGGGAAATGGACAAATCGAGAGATGTTTCCAGTTTGCCTCTAGTGCTCTAAAATGTTTCACTTCAGGTAAAGACGAGCGTGACTGGGATCTTCATCTGCCCGCTGTTCAATGGGCTATGAATTCCATGAAAAATCGCACTACCAGAGAGAGTCCACAAGTTGTTTTACTAGGATACCGTCCAAGAAATATCCTGAGCAATAAATTGCTTAATGCACTGCGGGATGAGATGGATATCGACGAGGAAAGAAGCCTTCTTCCTGATATCAGACAAAGGGCTCTTCAACAGATGACCAGAAATTCTGCGAAGCAAGCACTACGATTCAATTCCTCGCACAAAGCTCCCAGGGCATACAGTAAAGGTGATTTGGTTCTTCTACGATTTGAGCCTCCGGCGGACGGCAGTTCCCGAAAATTGATGCCGCGATACCGCGGACCATATGTGGTTGATAAAGTACTTGAGGCGGACCGTTACGTTATAAAGGATACACCTGCTACACAAATTACTCAGAGGCCATTTGAATCCGTCTATGCAGCGGAAAAAATGAAACCGTGGGGTCAACCACCAGAGGATGACTTTCCGGAAGTTGACGAAAGTGATTGCGATGAAGAACACTCGAGTACGAATTAGTGATAAATACATCACGAAGTTTTATATTAATCGTAACGTTCTGTTGTAACTATAACATTATTGAAAAACGAAACTAAATCCGATCGAAATAAATTCGGTTGTTTACTTTGTTGATATTGCTTGCAAGTTTAGTTTGTTTTGAGTATTTGCCATGATGACAGCTAAAGGCGAAAAAGACTATATGCACGCTGAAGGATTAGTATACAAAAAAGGGAGTTTTGGTAACTGGTCAGCTGCAACAGTTAATAGTCGACTGTCGGCTTGTCGTCTTGACTGAAATTTCTGTTGACGTTTTGTTATGCATCGAATAGCTGGATTCGAATAATATGAATCAAGGTCACTGTGTTTGTTGATGCAGAGTGTATAAATAGTAAGAAAAATAGAAAAATCAGCAAAGCTCAAGTGATACAGAATTGAAATTCGATGAAAGATATGGTATGGGTTGATCTCACAGTAACGGCTCTTTGAGAGTTACTGTTGATGTTGAAAATGAGAAATCCTACTACTCAGTAACGGTTCTTTGAGAGTTACTTTTGACGTTGAAAATGAGAAATCCTACTACTCAGTAACGGTTCTTTGAGAGTTACTTTTGACGTTGAAAATGAGAAATCCTACTACTCAGTAACGGTTCTTTGAGAGTTACTGTTGATGTTGAAAATGAGAAATCCTACTACTCAGTAACGGTTCTTTGAGAGTTACTGTTGATGTTGAAAATGAGAAATCCTACTACTCAGTAACGGTTCTTTGAGAGTTACTGTTTACGTTGAAAATGAGAAATCCTACTACTCAGTAACGGTTCTTTGAGAGTTACTGTTGATGTTGAAAATGAGAAATCCTACTACTCAGTAACGGTTCTTTGAGAGTTACTGTTGATGTTGAAAATGAGAAATCCTACTACTCAGTAACGGTTCTTTGAGAGTTACTGTTGACGTTGAAAATGAGAAATCCTACTACTGAGTAACGGTTCTTTGAGAGTTACTGTTGACAATGATAATGAGAGATTCTATTTCACAGTAATTGAACATAGAGAGTTACTGTCTGTTAATGACGATAGAACGTGCCGAATCGTCAAGTGTAGGCGAATGCTATCTCCGGGACGGAGATAAGCAGGATGGCCGAATGTAGCCTATGTCAAGTCTCTTAAAGGCCGGAGGAGACTAATAATTAATGTAACTTGCACATCCCTATGCTAGCTAGCCAAGTTCTGTAGTATGTGTGTCAAGTCATCGCGCAGACTACTACTACCTCTTGAGTAAGACGCGGGTTCATTGGTGATGGACCGTTGTCCTGTCGAGACGTGGTTGAAAAAGGCCGGGGCTTGGCTAGTTGAGCGTTCTTTCGTAAGTAAACCGGGAGTAAGTTTACAAGTATGACATTACAACGTAACGACAACTTATTTTCAGACGACTTCACAACTAGTAGAAACTGCGCTTTTTGAGTCATGCAAGTGGTTAGATGTTAGTAACAATCACTCAAATATATGGTTGCAAACAAACAAGCTAGCGTAACAAAAATTGTTACTTAGGTACTGTGGGACATGCCTCTGCAAAGAGTAACCCTCCTAGTACCCCTCGTCAATTGAATAGTATGATTCCAAGGATAATATTAAGAGTTACACATGTACACACGCAGTCTACGAGGATGAGAGTAAAAGCCTGCCACAAGAGAATATTACCAACGTGTAGGCCCTTCGCTCGGCATTTCACACAGCTACCGCCGAAGAGGTAAGACCTAATAAACCAGCATCGTGATGGGTGATCTCTCCCTGGGCGAAAAGCTAAATTTCACAATGGCGATCCTGCCAGTATTTACATATTTTTACAGCAACAATCTGAGGATAACCCTGACGCAAAGACAAGAAGAAGCATCCAACACGATGGGTACTAGTTTTCAAAATTGTGATTCCAGTTAAATTTACAAATCGTGTAAATGAAGCGGATGCTTTTAATCATTATTTCGCGTCGCGAACGAATGGAATGAAGATGGCTAACTAGATATGCCTGAAATTATTTTTTGTTTGCGCGTGTGTTAGTATACATATGTTACAAAAAGTTCGCGTGACTCCAACAGTGAGAGTGAAGAGAAGCCGAGAGTAACAGTAACAACATATCTTCTCACACTGTGGATTGCTCGCCATTGAGTGGGCGAAAGGCTATACTTGAGAGACATCGTTCTTTCTCGCGGCGTGGAACCCCTGCTATGTGAGTTAAGTCATACTTCTTATGGTGTGGAACACCCATTCGAAGAAGAGGAAAATTGTTCGCGGCGCGAGACACCCGCACGTAAAGGGAAGAAATTACGATTATTTTGAGCGGTGTGAGACTCCCGCTGTGTGGGTTAAAATGTACAATTTAACAATATACTTCTTACGGTATGGGACACCCACCGAAAGAAAGACAAGGAAAAGGAGAAGTGGGATGTGGGACGCTCACTGAGAAGAATGGTTAGCGGCGCGAGACACTCGCATGAAACGGATAATAATTGATGTGATTTTTTTTCAGGTGGTGTGAGACTCCCGCTGCATACGTGCTACATGCTCTTTTCTTAAATTTGCACCTTTCCGTTCGTAGCGCAGTGGGTCACAGCTTTTCGTGAAGAACGATCTCCGATTCCAATCATAAATGTGGAAAATAAAAAGAATCCCACTTATAACGGCTCGTGATACCCACCAGCACGAATATAGCTATCGGAACTATTCAAAGAAATTTCTTTTTCGGTGTATGCGATAACGTCGTTTCGGGACAGTTTCATACTCATGTAAAGTACTCGTTTTACTTTTTTTCTCATCTTCCCCATCCCAGGAGTTAAAACTTGAAATGGATCTTATCGGAAAATACGTAAAAATCCCTCATCGTGATAACGATGACGAGCGGGATTCTGAATACAGCGGTGAAGAAGAAAGTTATGCAGAGTTAGTAGAAACTGAACAATCAGATGCCACCGAGGCGACAAATAATCATGAAGTGGAGGAAGATAACATATCCACGTTATCCAGAGATGGTAATAATAAGGAAAATACCGACGTCCAAAATAACACTCCCATTGATAGCGTAGTCAGCGCCCCTTCGACGGGACAAGATGGTAATGAAACGATGAACACTGCTGTCAGACTGAAAATATTGGAGAAAGCGCTAGTAGATTTAACGCAGGTAATGCTCGACAAGCAAATTGCTAAAAAAACTGATTCGGTAGAAAAGTCGTGGACTGCTTTCAAAAATGCTGCGACAGTATCGACCTCCACGTCACATATCCGTTTGGATTTTATGCCGTCATTCCCGAAAGACATCGCAGCAAATGGCATGTGGGAAGCTTTCTCCCAATATATATAGAGAAATTTGATATAGCAGCGTCTCTCAATAATATCATCGAACCCGCACGACGTACACAATTGCTTTATCTGTCCATAGGGGCCATGAAGCAGGCGTTGAACGCATTTACGATGGCTTTCAATGCGCGCCTCTCGTCGAAGGTTCGTCTGTGCGGATATAGTGAAGGTGATCAAAACAGGTTCGTCAGATCCCAACTTCTAAAGGGGATGTCAAACCGAGAGCTTGCGAAAACCGCCCGAACTTACGATCATGATACATCATTAATCGTGCAGTCAGCCACAAGAAGTGAGGCCCTCAGAGCGAATTAAAGGCATCTGCACCCGTCGCAGATATACAGCCAGTTTCGAAGTTGTAAAGTTTTGGACTATATAAGCGACACTTTCGTGATCCCAGTGGTAGTGATAACAGAAAACGACAGGATCTTGAAAACCGTCCACTAGGAAAGCGTAGGCGGTGCTCCCGGTGCGACCGAGAGAAGCATTAAGGAACACGTTGTCCAGTAATCGATACAGCAAACTGCAGAAAAGGTGGCCTCCGAGGACATTTTGCAGCAGCCTGCCGCAAGAAACGCGTCAACCGCATCGGCGAAGACACCATACAGAAAACAACGAATAAATGCGATAAGGTATGATTTATTCTTTCTTTCCCATCTCTATGAAACTCGTTTGTTCCTGTGGTTAAATTGGAAAGAGAGAAACAATAAGTATAACTAAAGAAAAAAATAAACTAACTGAATTGAAACACTCTGCAGTGAAATTGAAACGAAATTAAACCGCTTTGTGTACCTATAACCTCCTCAATACTAAAGAACGATTCAAACTAATTTGTTAACGCTTGTTATAAAAAATACACACGAATTATACTGTTGTTTATACATTCTCTTGTGCATATCTAGTCCCCTAAAAACCCTCACAGTCTACTAGTAACGGATATCATTTTATCGCCTAAATCTCTCCTAGCGTGTTCACGCGCTCTCCTTCAAGGACGTACTGGTTAATTGCTGTTTAAATTCGTAGAACCCAATTGGACAATAGAAATGGCTTGATCGTTGTTGTGATCTCGCACGGATCGATATACAGTGTATAGACGGTTGGCTTGCACAGTATCAACTGATTTATTATATCGGATAAACTTAATATAAGACAGACATGCAGGTTACAAATACATATACAACATCTCCCCTTTTCAAGTGTCTCTTCTTCTTATAAATCTAGAGTTTCGCCTATAATCTGCTGAATTTGTTCTCACTACATACGATCTTGGTTGAGCTAATTTTCTTAATATTTCACCCCTCACCCATTTTTTGTTTGTTTGATCTTGCGCGAGTATTAAATCTCCTTCTTTAAAATCAGATCTCGGGTGTGCTGACTTATCGTAGTCTTGCTTGTATCTTCGCTGATTTTCTCCTAATTGCTCCCTAATTACATCATCCTTCATTCCTTTGAGCCGCTTTTCTGCCACCGGCAACTTTGACCTCAAGCTCCTTCCCATCAAAATCTCGGCTGGTGATGCACTAAGGCCAGCTGCGGGAGTGTTATTGTACTCCAATAACGCATAGTAAAAATCCACATTATCTTCAGCACACTTCCGCATTATTCGTTTCACCGTTTGCACACACCGTTCACTGAATCCGTTGGCTTGTGGATAATTTGGGCTACTCGTAATGATTTGACAACCCCATTTGGCACATAAGTCTCTCACTGCTGCAGAATTGAAAGGATTATTATCGCAAACAATTGTTTTAGGAACACCGAAGATGCAGAATGTACGTCTGAATACCTCACAAACATCCTTTGCCGATTTTCCTTTAGTCTCTACTACGTGTATCCACTTCGAAAAGTAATCAGCTATTAAAAGGAACGGTTTTCCTCCCAACTCGAGAAAATCACTACCCAACTGTTCGAAACATCTTGTTGGAATTGGGAGTGATATCAAAGGCTCCTTGATATTTGACCTGTGAAACTTCTCACAAACAGCGCACGTTGCGACAGTATCTTCGCGTTTCGTGGAGCAGTTGTAACATTTGTCGTCTCATAGTGCCAGGTACGAATATTTTTTCTTCCATGAATAACAACCCGCCGTCTTCATACAACTTATCTTTAAACTGCCAATAGTATCGTAAGTCCTCATCAAGTTTGGAACGGTCATTTGGCCAGCCCCTTCGGTAAAGCTGTAGCAATTTAGAAAGAACAGGATCCTTGTTCGTTTCTATCTTGAACTCCTCTAGCTTGTCACTCGAAACATTTATTGTGTGTACTACATAATCCAAACTAGACGATGGTTTTTCTTCTGATTGAATATATGCTCTCGAAAGAAAATCAGCTAAGTACATGTGTTTGCCTGGAACATAATGCAGATTTAGATCATATTTTCAAAGCTTCATCTTAATTCGTTGCAACCTTGAGGCATGAATTTTTGACACCGGTTTCATCATCAGCGCTACTAGAGGTTTATGGTCGGTTTGCACGTTAACTTCTCTTCCATAAATGTAGTGGTGATACTTTTTGCACGCGAAGAGAATGGCTAAAAACTCCTTTTCCACTTGGGCATAATTTTGTTCGCTGGTTGAAAGACTTCTTGAACTGTACGCTACCGGCTTTCCATCTTGCAAGAGACATGCTCCTAGTCCACATTTTGAAGCATCCGCTTGGATTATTATTTCTTTGCTCTCGTCAAAAATACTTAGGACTGGTGCTGTGGTGATTGATTCTTTATTTTTGTTAACCGCGTCCGTATGAATTGGCAGCCATTTGAAACCCGTATCTTTTTTTAGTAGCTCTCTTAGTGAAGCAGTTAATTCTGCTAGACGAGGAAGAAAACTTCGAAGGTAGTTTATTGTTCCCAAAAACCGTTGCAATGCCTTTGTGTTGTTTGGCAGATCCATTTCGATGATTGCTCTCGTACGCTCTGGATCCGGTTCCATTCCTTTTGCTGAAAATAAGTGGCCCATGTACCTAACTTTTTGCACTCTAAGCTGGATCTTCTTTGGATTGAATTTAGCGTTGATTTCCGCAGCTCGACGAAGAACGGCATTTAATCGACGGTCGTGTTCTTCTCTAGTTCGCCCATGAATCAAAATATCATCGATATAAATTATGACGCCCTCGATATCTCCGAAATAGTGCTCATTCCACTTTTGAAACATTTCGGCTGATACATTCAACCCAAACGGTAGTCGCAGAAACTTGAATATCCCGAACGGTGTACTGAAACTGCAAATGTCACTCGAAGCTTCATCCAACTCCATATGATAGAAGCCGTCTTTAAGATCCAACACTGTATAATAGTCTGCACCATTTAACGCTGTAGCCAAATCATCCAAGGTGGGAATTTGATAAAAATCTCTTCTTAATGCTGCATTTAATTCAGAAGGGTCCAAGCATACCCTAATATCTCCATTGGGTTTCTCGACGACAGTGGTGTAATGAATCCAGCCATTCGGTGTATCGACTCGGCTAATGATATGTGACTTCTCCATCTCCAGTAGCTTTCTTTTCAGCTATTCTTTTAGCGCCAGGGCAATCCGGCGAGGAGGGTGTTGTACTGGAACAGCATCCGGTTTTAACGAAAGATGACACTTTTTACTAAATTTTCCTACTCCTTCAAAAACGTCTCGATGTCTCTCTACAAGATCTTGACAATTTCCATAGTTCACTGAATCTACACAGGGAGGGCAGCGCTTCAATAGTCCTAGCCGCACGCATGTTGTGAGCCCTAGTATCGGTTGTGTGCTTACATCTGTAATCCAAAATTCGTCAATTAATTCTTTTCCATTGTGAAACAATTTCAACTCGACAATCGCTTTGGGTTTATAAACTACACCTCCATATGCACGAAAATTTATCAACGGCTTGGATACAACGTTCAAACTCATCTTGTTAAAAGTATCACACGGAATAAAATTTACGTCAGAGCCAGTATCTAGCTTAAACCTCAACAAAGCATTTTCAACCCTCACATCAGCAAACCATCTCTCCTTTCTAATATTTACCAAATTGAGTGGCGGCAACTCTCGTACTACTGAACTAACGATGACGTCATCACAATCATCAGCAGTCTCACCCCAATCTCTCACTCTCGTTGAACCATCGGCGATCTCTGCACGAATTTCATGATTCTGTACTGGTCGACTTCGGCAGGCTCGTTGGTAGTGGTGCATCTTCTGGCATCTCCTGCACTGCTGTCCGTATGCGGGGCATCTCCCTTTTGCATGGGATGTTAAGCAGTACTCACATTGCATGAAACTCCTGTTATCACGGTTTCCACTCGGTATATTTCGGTTGTGTATCCCAGTAGGTTGCGTCGCACTTCGGCTAACCACATCCACCCGTACGTTACTTGAAGATCCACGATTGATTAGCTTCAATTGTTTCCTTTTCACTTCATCTATCCTTGCCTCCTCTATCGCAGCATTTAACGTGACGTCCTTTGTGCAGTCTTTGGTGATAAGTTTGTCTCTCAGCTCGGTGCTATGGCAGCCAAAAATAATGCGGTCTCTTATCATTTTGTCTTCCTTATCATTTTGTCTTCCTCCACAGTCTTTCACCATCGTACGGAGATCGGTCAAAAAGTGTTCGAACGGTTCATTTTCTGCTTGAACCCGAGAATAGAACTTCCATCGCGAATATATTTCATTATTTCTTGGATTGCAGTAGGCATCGAACTTTTCCACCACCTTCGCATACGTTCTGCCTTCTTCATCATCAAAACCAAACGTGTTAAACACTTCAACCGCATCATCACCGATCAAGTTCAACAGTGTCGCAACTTTAACTTTATCGGGCTTTGTATCATATCCAATGGCTATCATAAAAAACTCCATTTGTTGCTTAAATTTTTTCCAATGCTCAGCCACATTCCCTGCTAACTCCAAAGTATCCGGTCGCTTGAAGCTATCCATCCTGAAAGTCTCTTCGGTATATTGTTGCAAAATGGCTGTTCCGCGGGGTCTTCCTATTGGCCGCAATGTGGCTATACGTGCAACCTGTTCGGCCGTAAACTTATCCAAATAACTCCTCTGCGGTAACTTTTTCCGTTTAAGTGTAATCCGAAGGTTCGGCTTATCCGGAGTCGGAGTTGATGGATGTTTTTTTATTTTCATCACTTTATTACCGGCTGCGCCATGTTGTGATCTCGCACGGATCGATATACAGTGTATAGACGGTTGGCTTGCACAGTATCAACTGATTTATTATATCGGATAAACTTAATATAAGACAGACATGCAGGTTACAAATACATATACAACAATCGTTATCAATAAATGTGATGGTTCAAAAGCGCCAAACTTACATACTTATGCGTAAAAAATTCCCATGAAAGTCGAGTGCACCTTCATTGCGAATATCACAATAGCTAGAAGAGAAAACCCAGGAATTATAGTGAAGTTCTTAGTAGTGCCTTGTGGGCAACGTCCATTGCTCGGTAGAGTCACCGCCAGCGATATGAATATATTAAATGTGTCGCCTTCAGCTAACCTTTGTGAGGCTAGCAAGTCCCTTGGATTATTTTCAAAGATGCCAGGTGTAAGAATTAAGTTCAGTATCGATAAATCTATTCCTTCGGAGAAAAATGCTTACTTCAACGTCCCTGCGGCATTTAGAGAAGCAGCAAAAGCTAGACTCCTGGAAATGAAAAACCGAGGTATAATTGAGAAAGTTACTGGAGCCCCTCATTGGATCAGCGGCATGTCAGCTGTACCAAAGGGAAAAGACGATTTTAGGCTTGTTGTTAATATGAGATCCCCTAACAAGGCAATCAAACGCGAATACTTTCGCTTACCGTTACTCCAAGATATAAAATCTAAACTGCATGGTGCCAAATTTTTCTCTAAACTTGACCTCACTTACCATTTGGAATTGTCGAAAGAATCGAGGGATCTAACCATATTTCTTACTGAAAACGGAATGTACAGATTCACTAGACTTATGTTGCGCGTGAGCTGCGCCCCAGAAATATTTCAACGGGAAATATTGCGAATTTTAGGGAATGTCAAGAACATCATTGTTTACATTGATGACATCCTTGTTTTTGGCCGAAGTGTGGAAGAACTTCACGTTACGGTAGCTACAGTGCTAAAAATTCTAAGGGCAAACAACCTTACCCTCAATACTGCCAAATGTGAATTTGACAAAGTACGAATTAAATTCCTTGGACACGAATTGGATGAAGAAAGTTTTCATATCGACCAATCAAAAGTAAAAACCGTACTTAATTTTCGTAATCCCGTCACCGCATCCGAATTGCGAAGTTTTCTAGGGTTAGCGTCATTAATTAGCCCGTACATTATGAATTTTTCGGAGTTAACCAGTGCTCTCTGGGAAGTTGCCATAGCCAAAACATGGACCTGGGGACCTCGCCAAGTGGCGGCGTTCGAAGCCACAAAACAACGAATAGCTCAGAGTACGCGTGCATTAGGATACTTTTTCGAAAAAGATAAAATAATCCTTTACACAGACGCGCACCCATTGCACTAGGCGGTCCTAGTTCAGGAAAATGAGAAACACACACGCGCATCATAAACTTTGCTTCAAAATCCTTGACAGCAACGAAAAAGAAGTATTCTCAAAACCAACGAGAAGCACTCAGTGCTGTTTGGGCTGTAGAATACTTCTCTTACTATCTACTTGGACGTAGCTTCACTCTCCGCACTGATGCAAAAGGAGTAGAATTTTTACCCAAGCGAGCCCTCACTGGAGCTGATGGGTGGGCCTTGAGTTCAAATTGAACTGCTTATTGCAAACTTAAACAGTTCAACTTGAACCGCTAAGCAGACGTAAAGTTAATACTATTTGCAAAACACTTATATATTTGGTACCGAAGTACCGCGTCTTTCCTGACGTGCCGAACGAAAACGTTTCTTTCGGTTTATTCTGGCCGATGCAGGTATGGTCATTTAGGAGTTAGCCTACGTTTGTGCTTAGGGCACATAACTGTTTTTACTGTTCTTTACGTTTCGTCTTAGACTCGTCAGTGCAGAGCAGTTCAAATTGAACTGCTTATTGCAAACTTAAATAGTTCAACTTGAATCGCTAAGCAGACGTAAAGTTAATGCTATTTGCGTTTCAGCCATCTCTGAGAAAATTGAGCGCGTTCAAATATCTTCGAAAAGTGCACACACACACGCACACATACATTTTCCGATCTCGTCGAACTGAGTCGAATGGTATATAACACTATGGGTCTCCGAGGCTCCGTTCGAAAGTTGGTTTTTCCAGCAATTCGAATACCTTTCTATAGAGAAAGGCAAAAACCTTTCGAAAAATAATCACCATCATTTGTGCCGAAACCAAGTACTCAATTGTAATGAACGTAACAAACGCGCGAACTCATCAACACTTTAAATTCATCAGCGTATCATGCAAAACCTACACATAGATGAATTCTGTGTAGTATAAAACCCCACACGATCAGGTCGCATTAAACTACTGAATAGTGGACCTGGTTTCGGTAACTGGAACTAAATTTTTAAGAAGGAGAAATGCAAAGAATTCAGAACCTGGATTCTGGTCCACCTGAATTCTGAACTTAACTTAAGGTTTAAAATTTAGTTTCAGAATTTAAAACTGAGAGTCTAGAACAGAATCCCAATTCTGGATTCTAGAACTAAATTTTTGAAACTGATTTCTTTACTAGATTTTTAAACAGTATTTAATTCTGAAATTTTTGTTCGGAGCTTCTGATTTAGAATTTCAATATCAGCTCTTCAACTCGTTCTCGAGTTCGGACCTGCTGCATGCTGGATCTAAATTCAGAACGTAAATTCCAGTTAAGTTTCAGTTTCGTAATCCTGGTCCAGAATTTAGGCTTTGGCGCAGTTAAATAAGTGATGACAGAAAGCACTGAACGGTTGTAAACATCGGTTAAATTTCGCAATCCGATTCCTTTTAGAAATAATCAAATATTCCCAAAGGGCTATGCGAAGTTTTCCTATATTGAGTATGCAAATCTAGATAACATGCTGCAGACATTTTTTGTTGCAGGCTTTTGGAAATCGAGTTTTTCGCAGACTTTCGTCAAAATTTACAGACTCGTGTTTCATACTTCATAGCCCACATACGTTACTTCATACTTGATAGCCCGCAGATTTTCTGATTTACAGACATTTGCAACCCAGTCTGAAGATATTTCAAAATTTTACCTGACATCTCTGTTCAGTTGTAAAAGCAAAATTATGTATTCAACTTAACAAATTTAAAAATTCAAAGCCGAATCAGACTGAGATATCAAAAATAGAAATATCACGAAATATTCAATTCAAACAGATAACAGTTTATATTAAGGTATCTCCAAATAACATGTAGTTTATGTAGATTTACTGTTTGCTAGCCTAGCTGTCTATAACGACAAAAAATCAAAATAACGTTTAATTTCATTCGTATATTACCTGCAGAGCCATGAACAAGCATAAGTACCATGGTGGTGTATCGTCAATACCATAATTGATGTTTGAACCATGTTTTTGTGTTTCTTTTTCCACTTGCATGGCATTGACATCTACTACGCTCTAAAAAAACATTTGATTTGTTTTTAGTTACTTAGCCTTCACAATCTGAATACTTACCATTGATTCTGTTAATGATATATCAGGTAAATTGATAAGATTCAATCGAAATAATTATTCCGGTTTTTCGACTATATCACTATAAGTGAGCCCGTACAAATCTCATGATCAACTGAAGTCGCCAATTAGTTCACTCCAGCGATTTTTTTTATCAGAAATGACACAAAAACTTATTTGAAGCATTTACACATTGCTCACGGTGCAATGCAGCTTTCTGCTGATTTGTGAAGTATCCATCATTACACTGTTCAAATACTAAGGCGTAATGATGGCGATAAAAATAATGTGAATATTTACATCAATTAGATAAGCAGTGGAATATAAATAATCGTAAAGTATTCTTCTACCTGTGTATAACTAGATGCATGCTAGATCTCCGATGATTGTTTGGCGTGTATGGAGTTGTGAAATGCTAGCTAACTGTAGAGCAAATTATGAATACTAGATTATTAATAAAATCGTTTGGCGCCAAACGAGCTAATTTGTGCAAAAACTTTACTGAGCCTACTTGATTCAAGTGTTTTTTTATTTTGAATCACATGTTCAATTAAGTAAGGGCGCCAAATGAACAGCATACAGGTTTCCATTTTGCAATATATAAATTTGGGTTCAATGCCCTTAAGTCAAATTATAGAACGACTATAAGAAAACTACAAGGATCAGCCCCATGGGGTTGTTCGAGCCATTGATGTGGAACAAGGCAACCAAAATTTCTAATGATCGACATTTTCAATTAATCGTCACACTTTTGAATCCGCAAATGCACGAGAGCCTGCTTAGGGGCTGTCCATAAAAGACGTCACGCCGCAAAGGGTAGGGAGGTGTTTAATAAAGCATGACCTAGTGTGACAGGGGGGAGGGGGTAGGTTTTTGGAATGTGACGTCCAATATTTTCAATGAGCGCATTTTTGAAATACCTGATTATATTACTGCTTTGCCCTATTTCCTGAAAAAATCTCCACAATAAACGTTTACAATCTATTGGAAAACGTGTATTTTTTATGTAAAAGCTTCTTCTTGTAAACTCGGAAATGAGTGATGCAGGAAATCATTTCTGTTGTGATCAGCAAAAGTGCACGGAGGAGCGAGTAAATTAGCGAAATTAATCAATTTTGCCTAAAATGAGTAAAAAAGAAAAAGATGCCTTCAAACGGTTTAATTTAAGTTATGCACTGACAATTTTTTCAGTAATTTGATTTTCTAGCATTGATAATAGTATATCATAAGAATTTCTCTTATCTGATTCTGATGCAGTTTGTTCAATTGTACTCCATTTGAAAAAGGGCGGGAGATCAACGATTTCAGACGTAGATCATATCATGTCTTATCTTGATCATATGTGATTTTCCTCCACCAACATCAAAGCTTATCGAATCATCCAATTATTGAACTTACATAAATCAAGAATCATTTTAGCTCAAAATCACTACCCATTGTGTGACAGAAGATCAGTACCGATATTGATCGATTTGATTTAAAATTCACTGATCAACTGATCTTGAAAAGATTCTTCGGCAGTGATCTCGTTTTGATGAGGCTTTTGGTCTTTATTTTCTCAGCCCTGTATGCTACACTAAGGAAATATTATTCTTTACCTAAAACAATAGTATAGCTGTGTACCCCTAGGACGAATAAAACAGATGATTTAAATGTTTCATCAATTCCAACCAAATACTTTTGTTAATTTATATAATTGATATTAATAAAATAATTCCGATGATTTTGTAGTTTTAGGGATATTTTTTAATCTAATGACAGCATGTAATAAATCGATTATTCCCTCATATTTGTGTGGTTTGTCATACATATTGAGTATGTATTGAGATGAATTTTATTTATTTTGAATTCGTGACACGTGACATAGGGGGAGTGGAGGGTCTTTGCTTCTGTGACAATTTGTGACAAACGGGGGATGGGGAGTCAAAAATCGTCAAAAAAAAGCGTGACGTCTTTTATGGACAGCCCTTCGTCTTTATTATGAACCAACACCGAACACGCGAACCCAGAATATAGACTATATTTGTCATGATTTGTATTTGTTTTTTAGCCGACGAAATTACATCAATAGCCCAAATGTAGGCAATTATATGTTTGTACATGCTTGCGGTACAGATATCGATATTTAAGCTTCTTTTCGCCAAGCTTGTGTTCAAGTTTTGTGTGCAAGTAGTTATTTTTATAGCGTTTCTCTACCATTACTACCATTCTGCAATTTCGATCTCTTTTTCTCATTATCAATCGAGTTTATCTCATATAAATAAGAAATTAATCTTATGCACTCAAAATTTACCCTGGGTAGTTATCAATTTCTCAGGCGAAACGACATAACATGGGATTTCATCCAATCTTTCATGACACAAGATCAGAGCATAGCAATTACAGCTTTAAATCGTTTTATGGCACTTTCTGATTTGCTGTGTAGCAACAACCTACCTCTAGCAAGCTACGTGTAGGACTGAAACGTTAGCTATAATTTTGCTTCGCGTGCTTCCAACAGTTTCGCTTTTGCATCGATTGACCAATCAGAGCGATGCTTTCCCTTTGATATATCGCTTACTCCTTGAAAACCGTCGACTATGGCAGGGAAATTCGGTATGCCGGAGATTTTTTTGCAGACAAAATAGGACGCTGCTAGCTATTAATCAACATTTCAATGATATACAATTAAAAATACATGGCTATGAACATTCAAATCAATACGTAGGAATATTTCCAATCAAATGGTGACATGATATTAATAATTTATACAAAATTGACTGAGCTGTAATTGTTCAAAACCTGACCACATTTATACGCACTCAAATAAAAATTCACGTTCGATTCACTGGAAAAATCACGTAAAATGGTTTCAAATGTCAAATTGAATATTTTACGTGACGAAAATGAATGTTATACGAACATCCCCTAAAATGAATAGAGTCATCACATAAGGTTTACGTGAATTGACCAAACGTCAAACAATCTACGTGAATTTCCAGTGTGAAAAACTCGATTTTGAAAATGGAGAACAGTGGCCCTCAAAGTGTAAGTAGTGTAAATATTTGCGATAAATGTTATTTAATTACAATTTTTCACTACATCGACCGGACCATTCTAGTATGAAAGTTTCCATGTGTTAGACTGGACTGAGTGCCTGAGTGAGCCTGGAAGTTTGTCCGCTCCTGCCGAATGCTTCAAATGCCGTTGGTCCACCGAAAAACAAGTTCAGAATCGGCATGAAGCTAGAGACACTGAGACCATGTAATGTGACATCAAATTGCATCGGTAGTGTTGGGGGAGTTCTCGGATCTCGACTTCGGCTTCTGTTTTTTAAGCTATTGAAATCATATGCTAATTTTCTGAAATAAATGTTTTATTTTTCATGGTGTTTTGCATTTCATAGATTTATATAAAAATCTGAAATCTCCCTTTTGATTTCAACCAATATATAAAATAGTAATTCTCTGGTATCTAAATTTGATATGAACTGATAGGTAAATTTGATATGAACAGTACATTTCATTTTACCTATAAAACACGCAACTTTTATTGGATTATGCATTAAACAGTTTCTAAATGCCAATCCATTAAAACCTACGTGAAAAGTATGGTGGAAAATATTAACATAACTTTTCACGTAACTATAACATGATTATTATTTTGAGTGCGTGTATTTTTCTCGAGTTTCTAGTTTGCACCCCTATATAGAAAACAAAAATGTGTTCCACATTAAAAAAAAATTCGGCTGTTTTTGAAAAATTATGTAATTGAGGGTTAAAGTGCGAAGTGTGTGTGTACCTGTTTGGGGAAAAATGTTGAGATCGAATCAAAAATAATTGTCAGATGATTTATTTTTACGGAACATGAAAGATAATACTTCTCACTGTGCGAGAAAAATACCATTCAACTTCACTGATCGCGAGCAATTATGAGGGTCGTTTGATTATACTGACTTTAGAGTATTCGAAATAATTTCCATACAAAGATTTTTGAGCTTTGAGAAGTTCAACAGGACAGCTACAGATACAGAAATAAGAGGAACAAGTACAGAAGGTAAGTTCAAGAAAAAAAAGTAAGGTACAGGAACAAAAGCAGAAAGTACAAAACCAATTACAGGAATAAGAGAAACAAGTACAGGAAGTACTGGCACAATTGCAAAGAGTTCAGATATAAGCACAGAAGTTACAGGAGCAAATACAGACAATACTGGAGCAGGCCCAGAAAGTACAGGAACAAATTCTGAAACAAGCACAGAAAGTACAGGAACAAACACACAAATTAGGCAAATTAGAAGTAGAAAAAGTAATTGAATTTGAATATCATTGTCTCATCCGTTTAACTTTTCTGTCACCGTCAAGTCTGTAGCGTGAATTTAGTTTTTTATTTCAGATGAAAAATTGTATGCTGCCTGTACGCGTTTCGGCAAACGTAGTTGAGCAACCCGTGACACCAAAAGCGCCGTCTGGTGTAAAATGGGTACGTAAATGCTCCTAAAATGCATGTACAAAGCTGCCTGCGCATTTAACACAACCACAGTAGCGCTGTTAGTGTCTCCGTACAATGGGATTAATTCTGCTTTAAAAGTTTCTATTTGAAGTGCGTCAATCTAAACAACTCGCCAGCTACATCTTTTCTAGAATGCTCTGGAATTTTCTGGTTGTGCACCCCGTGTCGGGAAATTTACAATCGCAACGAGTTATCAGATGAAACTATACAGTTAATTCTCCAATGTACTACCACAGCGATGAAGATGATTAGTACTTGCAGTCATTTTGCCGTATACACTCCAATGTTTGCAATAGAACTAGCTGTGCTAATCGATCTGTGTGAAGGGATCCAGCTGAACGCTATGTCAACGATAACACTCAATTTCTCGAACGTCTTGATGACCTACAACTTAACCTAACCAACCTTTTCGAATTTATAATGGAAGACACTAATAAGCGAACTCGAACCAGCAGTGCATCTCTATCGAAGCCAGGTAAAATCCCAAGATTCGACCTTCCAGTATTAAACAAATCTATTTCACATTCTACAACCCGTTTGATTCAGACACAAATGAAAGTAATTCCGGTGTTGAACAGTCGTTCGCACCGCACGCGTATAGCTCTTGGCTCCTGGAATTTTTTTTTCTGGCTACCTAGAGTTTCATTGATTCAAGGCTTCAGTCTTTTTCAAGGCTACCTGAATCACTAACTAAGTGACTAAGTGATACAAAGAGTGATATTAGAGTGACTAAGTGATACAAAGAGTGATATTAGAGTGACTAAGAAATTAATCAGCCTTTTTTAAGGCTAGCTAGGAGTCTAATCGAAGACTAATTTAGCCTAGTTAATTTAATTTAAAATTTCATTAATTTCAAAAATGCCTGCGTCCAACCGGAAAGGCAACAAGCCTAAGGCTAAAAATAATTCAATACGGAATAAATCACAATCCGTTATTCAACATTTTTCTAATAACATTCACGATCTTATAGAATCTGAATGTAAAAATAAATGACAACGGACGGATTTCCCTTCCGTTGATCCTATGCCGTCTAACAATATTTACGAGATTCTTCCTGAATCCGATTGTAGCGACATAGAAGAAAATTCTTAAAAAATTCCAAAATTGAAGGTTGTCGTTCTGGGAAGAAACATCAATCTATGCCACCAGTGACGGTGATGATTTCCGACTTCAAAGCATTCCGTACTGAGCTTTCTACTTTTCTCCCGGAAGTAAAAGTCTCATTTCAAATCGGACGAAGAGGAGAATGTCGAGTCTTGGTGGATGGATTGGAAGATTACGAACGTCTTATTCGATATTTGTCCGAGAAACTTCATAAATTTTATTCATATGATATAAAATCAGACAGACCCTTCAAGGCTGTCTTGAAAGGATTATCAAATGATCAAAGTATTGATGAAATTAAAAATGAACTAAAAGAATTGCTTGGTTTTGCCCCTTCCCAAGTAATACTTATGAAAAAAGAGCGAATGGTACTTCTAAACCACGCTCTGGAATTTCCCATGAACTTTACCTAATACACTTCAATCGAAGTGATGTAAACAATTTGAAAACTTTAGAAAAAGTACGTTTCATTTCCCACATTAAAATTCATTGGGAACATTATAAACGGCATAATCGTATTGCAAACTTAACGCAATGTCGTCGTTGCCAAGGCTTCGGTCATGGAACCAAAAATTGTCATATGGATATACGGTGTTTGAATTGTGGTAAATCGCATTCGAAAGACGCTTGTCCAATGAATGAAACCACTGATAAATTTTCATGTTCAAATTGCAATGGAAATCATAAATCCAATTATTTGAAATGTCCTGTCAGGGAAAAAATTTTAAACGCTCGTTCGCTTAGACAACAAGTCAAATCAACGACCTTAAATTTACAGAACATACCTGAAAATTCTTCTAAGGCACCTGTCAATTCGTCTTCTAACGAAAACAATTTATTGACAGGTAGATCGACCTCGTCATCATCTTCTTCTAATGTCAGTTATGCTGGTATATTAGGTAGAAATCTATCTCCTATTTCTTCTAATGTAAATAATCAAAACACAGGACTGCCTTGCAGTTCTTCTTCTAACGAAAACAATTTATTAATAGGTAGACCGGCCAAATCATCTTCTTCTAATGGCAGTCTACCTACAAATATTCCTTCAATGCCATTCGCTTCTTTAAATGAAGTCGATTTAGGCGATATAACTGAAAATAAAATGATCTACCTACAAGATCAACTTTTTCAAATGATCATCCAAATGAATTCGACTTCATCACTTTTTGAAGCATTTCAAATCGGATGGAAATTTGCAAATAATATTATAATGAATTTAAAATTTAACAGTGATGTTAAATAATTATTTGAATATTTTAAATTGGAATGCTCGATCTTTGAAATCGAGTGAAGATGAATTTTATAATTTTCTCAAAGTTCACAAAATTCATATTGCCATTGTGACAGAAACTTTTCTTAAACCAAATGTAAAATTGAAAAGTAATCCACATTATGTGGTTCATCGATTTGACAGGTTTACTGGAATTGGTGGTGGAGTTGCCATTTTTGTCCAACGGCAAATTAAACATCGAATTTTACCTTCTTTCAATACTAAAGTTATTGAAAGCTTGGGAATCGAAGTTGAAACCATTCATGGAATTTATTTCATCGCTGGAGCATATTTGCCATTCCAATGCACCGGCGAACAATTAAATTTCTTTAAAGGCGATTTGCAAAAACTTACAAGATATCGATCGAAATTTTTCGTAATAGGGGACTTAAATGCTAAGCATGTCCAGTGGAATTGTAGGCAAAATAACAGTAATGGTAAAATACTTCATAATCAACTCTCAGCTGGTTACTTTACAGTTCTTCATCCCAGTAATCCTACTTGTTTCTCTTCCGTGAAAAACCCGTCTACAATTGATCTGGTTCTAACAGATCAAAGTCACATTTGTAGTGAACCGATTACTCATGCTGATTTTGACTCAGATCATCTTCCTGTAACATTCAGACTTTCCAACGAAGCTATAATTAATCCAATTAGTTCTATTTTCAACTATCATAGAGCAAATTGGTTGGATTACAGATCTCACATTGAAAATCATGTGGATCATGAAACTATCTTAGAAAATTCTGCGGATATCGACACAGCAATTGATAATTTGAATCATTATATTATCGAAGCTAGAAATCTTTCAGTTCCCAAAGCTCAAACTAAATTAAATTCTCCTATCATCGATGACAATCTTCAACTTCTCATTCGGTTGAAGAATGTTCGTCGACGACAATATCAACGTTCTCGTGATCCTGCTATGAAAAACATAGTGAAGGATTTACAAAAAGAAATTAAACATAGATTTACTCTTTTGCGAAATGAAAATTTCGCTAAAGAAGTTGAACAAATTAAACCATATTCTAAACCTTTCTGGAAACTTTCTAAGGTTCTTAAGAAACCTCAGAAACCTATTCCTGCTCTCAAGGAAGGAAATCAAATACTTCTTACAAATGGCGAAAAAGCTCAAAAACTTGCTCAGCAGTTCGAGAGTGTCCACAATTTTAATTTGAACGTTGTGAGTCCTATTGAAAATGAAGTCTCACTGAAATATGATCATATTTCAACCCAAGTGTTATCCAGAGCCGTAGCAATTCAGTTTTTCGTGGGGGGGCAAATTTTTTAGATTAAATTTAACGTATATTAAAAAAAAGCTGCATTACATGCGTATCAAACAATCTAGATAGCAATTTGAGGCACCATATGCCTGCATATTGTACGCGACGAACGTCACTCACTGACAGCGTTTTCAAGTAAACCCTCTAAGATCACTCTGAGAGTGGTTTCGGATTCATTTCTGAGCAGGTTTCAGCAGCCATGAAAATGACAGATCGTTTCATAAAAAACGATGCCATTCTCACAGCTATCGATACAGCAAATGAGATGGATTTGGAAAAGCTGCAGCCTTTGACCGAGTTAGGCATCAAATTGCCAAATGAAATTGAGCTAAAAATTGCCAAAGAATACATTGATAAAATTCGTGCAAAAAATGAGAAATTGAACAATTTGAAGAGGCCGATAGATAAAAAAATTAAGACTGTAATACTGACAGAGCTGTATAAGGTGTGCCAAGGAATGGAAAACGTATACAACCTTTTTGCAACCATTGAAACTTTTCCGTCCGGAACGGCAGTATGCGAATCATCATTTTCGGCATTGACACGGATCATGCGGCCTCAACGTATTAGCATGTCCACTGATAGATTAAACAATTTATCGTTTCTGGCATTCGAGCACAAGCGACTGGATTTTTTAGACGTGGACACAGAAAAATACGTGGTGAGGCGGAAACCGCGTGGTGGGGCAAAGCCCCCCCTTGCCCCCTAGGTTGCTACGGCTCTGGGGTTATCACACGATGACATTATTGAGACGAATTTTGATGAAATTAAATCAATTATTAGAAAACTTAAAAACATGAAGGCTCCTGGTAATGATGGAATTTTTAATATTCTTATTAAAAATCTTCCCGATGTTGCCTTGAGACTCCTGGTTAAAATTTTCAACAAGTGTTTTTCATTAGCTTACTTCCCAAAAAGATGGAAAAACGCTAAAGTAATTCCTATCCTAAAACCTGATAAAAACCCAGCAGAAACATCAAGTTATCGCCCAATTAGCTTACTTTCTTCTATCAGTAAACTTTTTGAAAAAATTATCTTGTTAAGAATGATGACTCATATAAATGAGAATTCAATTTTTTTACCAGAGCAGTTTGGATTTCGTCATGAACATTCAACTACTCATCAACTTGTCAGAGTAACGAACATGATAAAATCAAATAAATCTTCTGGGTTATCCACTGGAGTTGCTCTTCTAGACATAGAAAAAGCATTCGACAGTGTTTGGCACAAAGGTTTAATAGCAAAAATGTCTGATTTCCAGTTTCCTATTTATTTGATCAAAATGATTCAAAATTATTTAACTGATCGTACTCTTCAGGTTAGCTATCAGAATTGTAAATCTGAATTGCTACCCGTACGAGCCGGTGTTCCGCAGGGTTCGAGTGTAGCTCCAATCTTGTATAATATTTTCACTTCTGATCTTCCAAATCTACCCGTTGGTTGTCAGAAATCGCTATTCTGTGACGACACAAGTCTGTTAGCCACAGGTAGAAATCTAAGAGTGATCTGCAGTCGCCTACAAAGAAGTTTAAATATTTTCAGTGATTATCTGTCAAAATGGAAAATTAAACCAAATGCAGCAAAAACGCAATTAATTATCTTTCCTCACAAGCCAAGAGCTTCTTTTCTTAAACCAAACAATAATCACATTCTCAAATTGAATGGCTTGGAATTGACATGGTCTGATCAAGCTAAATACTTAGGTTTAACGTATGACAAAAAACTCACTTTCAAGGATCACATTGAAGGAATCCAGGCAAAGTGTAATAAATATATTAAATGTTTATATCCTCTTATAAACAGAAATTCTAAGCTCTGTCTAAAAAACAAATTGTTAATTTATAAACAAATTTTCAGACCAGCCATGCTTTATGCGGTACCAATTTGGTCAAGCTGTTGTTCCACCAGGAAGAAAACGCTTCAAAGGATTCAGAATAAAATTCTGAAAATGATTCTGAAGCGTCCTCCCTGGTTTAGTACAAATGAGTTACACAGACTCACAAATATAGAACCATTAGATGTAATGTCACATAATATTATAAGCAAATTCCGACAAAAATCGATGCAATCTTCAATTGAATCGATTCGCTCTCTGTATTAGTTAGTAAGTTAGTATATAAGTTCCTTTTTCCCATTACACAATACAAGTAGGTTTAGAATTTTCCCTACACAAAAATCTCAGAATTGCGGAAGCAAATGATGTCTTCATGGTAATAACCAAATCATATATATATATATATATATATATATATATAACAGGGCTGAAAAGTCACCACTTGTGGCTGAACACCCAATTTAAATCTTAATAATTTAATTTTAACTCATATTCCAATAAATAGTTATTTAAAAAAAAAAAAAAGTAATTCCTAAATTTGATAACTTTTCCTGCTGTTGAAAATGCTACTATGGACATGCCAGCTTCCACTACTACCAATACTGAACATACCATCAAAGACTTTCCGTCACACGGACCCAGAGATGCCAGGTAAAAATTTCAAATATCTGCAGACAGGGTCTGTAAATCTGAAAAAAAAATCTGCAGTCAGCAAGTATGTCTTGCTGGCAGCAATTTCTCTATAAAGTATGACACGCAAAACTGAACTGACTTGGCGAGCAAAAAAAAAAGGTCGCGCGCGGAAATTTCAAAAGTCTTTTACTATAGACAAAAGTCTGCGAGAATTTCAAAAGTCTACAAAAGTCTGCGAGAATTTCAAAAGTCTGTAAAAGTCTGCACAACAAAAAATGTCTGCAGCACTATACCCCAAATCTGCAGATTTACAGACAAATCTGCAGACCTGGCATCTCTGCACGGACCACAATCAGCCCCTATCGTTACCTGAAGCCAGTGCCACCATCACCTTCACAAATTCGACTAATGTACGATTCAGACGATCCGGCTTCTTGTGTCACCGTAACGGAACGTCAGCCTCCGTCAAAATTAGTCAAATGAGTTTTCCATTTGCGCATTCACACGATCCAGCAGAGATCCGGAACGTCAACGTCCGTCAACGGCAAGCTCCGTCAACATTTCTCCGAAAGAATATTTGACGGACTGTGATTATCCCACACATGCACGATTCATATGAATACCGTAATCAGCTGACGTTTGTTATGTATGTATTCGGTGTCAAGATCCCATTCTTAAACAAAATATACCACATATAAGTAATTAAACTTATCAGTAGTTTTGCGAAGTACGTTACGTTGTTGAGTGGAACTGATTGTTTTGTTTGTTCCTCTTTCTAGTTAATTTTGGAAGTTATTTATTCGATTAAAAGGTAGGAAAACAACAGATCGATTGGCTTCAAAAGCTCCCACATTATTTATTAGTGGAATAAAATTGTGCGGAACTAAGTTCTTCAAATTCTGCGTGTATTAAAATGACATGACGGACACGGATAGGAAACCGGATCGTGTGAATCAGAATGACGGTGACGGACGTTGACGTTCCGGTGACGGTGACGGAAGAAGCCGAACCGTCTGAATCGTACTTAATACGTGCAACGCCGATACCCCCTTTGGAAATGCTGTCACATCGGTAATTAATTGAACCGCTCCATCAGTCAACGGTGTTAATAATTTATATGACTACGCAGCCGCTGCATCGAATATCCATACGAATTTTGTTCCACGACAACGTCTTATTTCATCTCAATCTAATAATCTGATTAGCAATGCAGCGCACGCTATGATATCAATAGGTAATACAAAACATGTATCAGTTATTTCTAACATTCCAGCACCCAGTCGACGCCGTTCTATTGACCAAATGTCATCACAGACACACGGGAAGGCATGATACAGGAACTTCTGAGGACTCAGCTATCTCACTATTTGAAAACCAAATTTTTTATTTCACTTATATCGCTACTAACTAAGAACTGCCAAATAAACCTGTTTTACTATCAACGATTTGTTTTAGTCTTTGTTAAGACGTAGAGCCGTCTTGAGCAGGGATGTCAGGTTCACAGATTTTGAGTTTTCTGCACCGATTTTAAAACCGACACAGATTTTCACAGATTTTTGAAAATGATCACAGATTTTCAGAGTTTTTGGAAATCGAGTACAGTTTAGCACCAAAAAGTTACAGCGTGTTTGTAGTGAGACCTTTTTTTTTTTGCTCACTAAATTGAATTCGATCAACAGAAATGGTACGCAAAAATGGGATGGCGAGACCTTTTTTTTTTTTTTTTTCTCACCAAATTTGATTTTGAACTGCTGTAGGGGTATGGAAAACGGTCCAGATTTTCACAGACAGGTTTTGGGTTCGATCACAGATTTTTGAAAAAATGACCTGGCATCTCTGGTCTTGAGTTAGCTTTAATATGATCAGTACCTAACGGGGAAACAGATTGGAAAACTGACATGTGAACACAATGATGTAATGAAAACCGCGAAAATGTTACCGCAGAGACGGGACTCAAACCCGTAGCTAATTCCTAACCGGGGAAATTGTTTTACCAATTAACTAAGTGGCTAAGTACAGCGAAGCATGCTTAGTTTTCGTCCAATCAATTGGACTTTCTCTTCATGTGTTTTCATATGCAGGGTAGTTTAATTGGTAAAACAATTTCCCCGGTTAGGAGTTAGCTACGGGTTCGAGTCCCGTCTCTGCGGTAACATTTTCGCGGTTTTCATTACATCATTGTGTTTACATGTCAGTTTTCCAATCTGTTTCCCTGTTTTACTATACTTTATAACTTATTATTGTTGAGTAAACACATTTCCTATGCCTGTCTGATTGGAACGTTGGTGATCGGGAATTCAGCTGATGGTGCTTGATTGGTTCTGGTTGGCAACGACAAGTTGAGTTTGAAGTCTACGGGTTCTGCTGACGGTGCTTGACTGGTGTCGGGGCCCTATGGCAAGCTATTGCTATTAGTGGCCAGGTGGTATCGTAACTATACATGCCTTTACGGAAACCTGCATTTTTTCAATCTTTCTTACTCCGTGTAGCGGCAGGACCGTAACCACAGACTAACAGACATGATACTATGAGTAAATTCTTCTAAAAATAAATTTTCGCGGGGCGCTAGCTCCATCTATATTGAACTGCACGAATTATTTATTATCAGTAAACCCCTTGTGTTATGTAAACTCTGTTGGTAAATAAAAAAATAAACACAGTCTAGATGTTTTTGATAGGGTAACGCGTTGTCATCATGATCCATGCGAGTACTGTCCCAACTGAAGGAATATTCAAAATGACTGTTAAAATGTCAATTCTCGTTTGGATACTTCCTCAAACTGCCACAATGTTGAGCAAATTTGGAATGCTATCAAGTTCTCTCATTTTACGCTATACTTGTGTGTGCTTTACCACCCTCCTGATCGCGTGAATGATCTAGACTTGATCGGACAGCATATAAGTTCGCTTTCATTGATAAGCGATACTATGAGTTTAAATAATCGTTATCTTGGGAGATTTCAATCAACCCGGTAGTAAATGGATTCGCGGTCCTTGCGATTATCTCTATCCGGATGGAACGTGCTCTATAAAATCGCCTTCTTCATTACTACTGCTCGATGAGTATAACACTGCTGGTCTAGTACTGCTCAACTATAACTACAACAGTAAAAATCGTCTCCTGGATTTATGCTTCACCAGTCATGAATTGTCTAGTACTTGTTCCATAACCATCGCACCTTCTCCACTAGTTAAGTTGTATCGTCATCACCTTCCTTTTGTGATCCGGGACATGCACCAACTGTATTCAGTAACACCTCTCAAACCACTTACTACGATTTTAAAAATGGAAACTTTGATTCTTTGAATCAGTTCTTACTGTCATTAAATTGGATGAGCATATTTTCTAAAAGCAATTGCAGTTCCGTTGCTATGTTATGGCCTCACTCCATTGAACAATTCATACCCAAAAATTGACAAGAATCGGTCCATCCTCCATGGTCTAATATGAAATTGAAACGTTATAAACGCGCTAAGCGGTCTGCACTAAGAAAATTAACCAAACGCCACTCAATCCAATTACGATCTCATTATATGCACATTAACAACGGCTATAAGCGATTGAACAAAATACTACATCAAAACCATCTTCTTCGTGTACAAAATAATCTAAGAATAATTTCGAAACGATTCTGGAATCACGTGAACGAACAGAGGAAGGAACCCGGACTACAAACCAGATGTTGAATATTATGACTGCGGTTTTAATTACTGATATTATGATTGAGTTGACGGTTCAATGCATAGGGCGCTGGCCTTAGCCATGCTATATTATGTACGCTAAGAATCAGCTGCAAAGTCTGTTGAAACAGAAAAGCCAAACTCCACAAAAGGAATGTAATGCTAAGACTTTGCTTTTTATGATTGCAAAAGCGTGCTCGCTGCGCTCCTCTTCTTCTTGCACCAGTCGGATTAGATTCAAGAACCATTTTCACTGGGCTGTCGTCCGACATCCTAATGACATGCCCAGCACATCGTAGACGTCCGATTTTAGCTGTCCGTACGATGGGTGGTTCCCCTAGCAGCTGTTGCAGTTCGTGATTCATACGCCGTCTCCACGTTCCGTCTTCCATCTGCACTCCGACATATTACTAATGAGCGTTTTGTAGATGGTCAATTTCGTGCGGTGGCGTACTTTTTTTGATCGAAGGGTTTTTCTGAGTCCAAAGTACACACGATTCCCTGCCAAAATACGTCTCTGTATTTCTCTGCTGGTGTCATTGTCGGCGGTCACCAGTGAGCCCAAATACACACCGTCACCGTCTATCAATATTCGTGGTGGGAGGCGTATTGCATCAATCCGATGTAGGTTTCCGTCATCTTCTTTAGGTTACGTGTTACAATATCAATAACGTCAGCGAAGCCAAAAGGTTGTACGGGCTTTTTCTGTCGATCCTCGCTCTTCGAATCATACCTTCCAAGGCAATATTGAACAAGATACAACAGAGTCCATCACCTTGCCGTAGCCCTCTCCAAAGTTCGAAGGGAGTCGAGAGCGTCCAGATACTTGGACGTAGCATCATCACTCTATTCATCGTTGTTTTGACCAATCGCGTCAGTTTATCCAGGAAACCGTATTCGTGCATGATCTGCTACTGCTGTTCTCGATCGATTGTGTCGTATGCCGCTTTGAAGTCAACGAATAGGTGATGCGTGGGTACGTTGTGTTCACGACACTTCTGGAGTATTTGTCTTATCGCGAATATGTGATCCGCAGTGGCGCGGGCTCCAGCAAATCGCGCTTGGTACGGCTCTACGAAATCCTTAGCTATTGGTGTTAGACGACGGCAAAGGATTTGGGAGAGTACCATGTAGGCGGTGTTCAGCCCGGTCATTTGCCCGGTACAGGTGTTCCATCGCTTCGCGATCTTGGTCTTTCTGGTAGCGCTTTTTCCTCCGGAAAACCGTGTTATGTCTGTTCCGCGCCTGTCTGTATCGTTCCTCGTTCGCTTTAGCGCGGTGTTGCAGCATCCTCGCCCTTGCTGCATTCTTCTCTACGACCAACTGCTGACATTCGCCGTCAAACCAGTCATTTCCTCGATTCGATAACCTCGTAACTAGTACGGTTGAAGCAGTGCTACTCACAACGGACCTTATGTTCCTCCAGCCGTCTTCAAGAGTCGCCGCGCCAAGCTGCTCTTCCGTTGGTAGCACTAGCTCCAGTTGTTGCGCGTATTCCTCTGCAGTACGAATGCTACGTAGCTGCTCGAGATTGAGTCCCGGCGTTCCTGTGCGACGAGTATTGTGCACCGTGGATAGTTTAGAGCACATACAAACCACGACAAGGTAATGGTCAGAATCAATGTTGGTACTGCGGTAAGTGCGGACATTGTTGACGTCGGAAAAGAATCGTCGATGAGAACGTGGTCGATTTGATTTTCCGTATGTTGATCAGGTGATCTCCAGGTGGCTTTGGGGATATTTTTGCGGGGGAAGAAGGTGCTTCGAACTACCATTCCTCGGGAGGCTACAAAGTTCACGCATCGTTGGCCGTTGTCGTTTGTTAACGCGTGCGGGCTCTTCAATCCGATCACAGGCCTGAACATTACCTCACGGCCTACTTGAGCACTCATGTCGCCGATGACGAGTTTTACATCCCGCCGTGGACAGCTGTCGTAGGTTCGTTTCAGCTGCGCGTAAAATGCTTCCTTCTCGTCATCGGGTGAGCAATGCGCATTGATTATGCTGTAATTGAAGAAACGACCCTTGATCACAGACTAACAGACATGACACTATAAGTAAATTATTATAATAATAAATTTTCGGGATGCATTTGTTCCACCTATATTGAACTACCCGAACTATTTACTATCGGTACACCCCTTGTGTTATGTAAATGTTTTTTTACTAGTTGGTTACCCCTCGTTTGTCAACACCGATCAGCTGCTTGCAGGAATGTCTGATTTCATCAGACTGTGTAAAATTTGAAAAAAAAATAAATCGTCGCAATAAATTATAGGTTTACGTTGATATTGTGTCGGTAATTTTTACCCGAAATCAAATAACGACCGACAAGAAGTAAGTAAATATCGTAGCAAAACATTCGATTCGGTTCGATTTCATATTGCATTAGAAGAGGAGAAGTAGGCACAATTATGTTTTTAGTTTTAGCAATATGTATTAAATCTGTATCCTGCATGAAAATCGCATGGACGTATACAAATCAATACATCAGAAATAATTCTGTATGAATGGCAACTCTGTTGGTAAATGAAAAAAATTAACACAGTCTAGATGACAGACTAGATGTTTTTGCTAGCTGTATTGGTATTTGTAGATTCGTGGGTGTTTGTGTTCATTTTTCATATTTTGTGCTAGTGCCGGTGATATTTAGACTAATTGTTGCAGTTTAATACAGCAACTATAAACATAAACAAACAAGTTTGTTTTGCACCGTAGCAACTAGCATAAAGCGTTGCCAGAAACGATCTCTTTCCACATTTTCAAACTATCGCAATGAAAGGGAGTAATTTGCTAGGCTTACTTGTTCAGGCTGTGAACCAAACATTGGCGGTTCGTTTGTATGGGACTTAGGGGTATTATTATTTGTATTTGTCACTACTACCAAAGAAAGCTTAAACGAAAAAAATTATTTTATTCTTTCCTTATTTTTGAGAAATCTGTATGAATCTAAGACAAGACCTGACAACTGGGGGGGCTGCTTTTGTTCCAAAATGGACCAGTTTCTGATTGGCTGATTTTGATGTTGCTACCAGCACATTGTGAAAAGAAAAAACTTTTGCAGGGTACGTGAGCAATGATGCCAAGTATAAAGAAAATCAGAAAACAACTTTATTAAAATGTATAATTTTAGCTCACCAATGCAAATAAAAATTTTCAGAGAATGTCTTACTTTTTTCAATTTCATTTGTAATAAATGTTCATAACGGCAGCACTGTGTAATTAAAATTAGCATCAAGCCGTTTTTCTTTTTAGTGAATTAAAGTGTAACTGAAAAAGATTTGTTAAATTAGTATAAACTCGAAAGTGTGTTTAGTTTTACGAGAAGAATGAACTGTTGTGTTCCACACTGTGGTCGCACTAAGCATTTCTATCCAAACTTGACTTTTTTCCGGTTTCCAAAAGATCCGGTAATACGTCAACAATGGATTCGGTTATGCGTTCAACATGAGATATCTCGTGTTTTGTCATCAAAGCTCAATTAATTGTTTTTAAGTGTTAATATATAATAAAAAAATGCATTCACCAAAACATTTTTCATGTTTATTGCAAATCAAAATCCGTATATACCAACTAGAGTGACTATAATCAGAGTGGCGACAGCTGTTCGTTTGGAATGACAGCTCCCAGTTCCAAACGAGCAAACGACCTGTCAATTCAATGTTAAGCTAATAGTATGTTCACATTAGCGCTGATATCAAATGATATACCGATATAATTGATATCCGATGATATCATGTGCGATATCATTTGATATCGCATACAATTTGATGTCAATGCATATCATCATTTTGCATGATATCCGGGATATCATGTACGATATCATTTCGAGTTGTCAAAATCCGCCACTAGCAACACGGATAATGGCATTGAACGCACTCATTTATGAACGTCACCTTCAGAGTGACAATAAACACGCATTTTAATTTCGAATTTTTCAGCAAATACTTGCTTTCGGAGACCATTAAATGCAAGACTTCAATTATTGATTTAATTTTAATAGCGAAAGATAATATTATTGACCTTTTATCTAATGAGTGCATTCAAGATGACAACTTGATTGTCAAACGATATCATCTAGTTCATATGTGAACACTTCGACGTGATATGCATATCATCTCTGTATATCAAGTAATATGAGCGCTAATGTGAACATGGTATAATGGAATGTTTTGAATTGTTGCCAGCATTACGGATGAGATGTCGTCACTCTGGTTATAGGCACTCTAATACCAACGTATCGGCTACAGTGTAGACATATTTACAGATTTTTTAATAACTTTATGCTAAGAAAAAAATATTTTAATTTAAAATTTTAGACTCGGTTTTTGATTTGCAATAAACATGAAAAATGTTTTGGTGAATGCATTTTTTATTATATATTAACGATTAAAAACAATTAATTGAGCTTTGATGACAAAACACGAGATATCTCATGTTGAACGCAAAATCGAATCCATTGTTGACGTATTACCGGATCTTTTGGATCTTTTGTGTTTTTTGGAATACGAACTTCTCGTAAAACTAAACTTACACTTTCACTTTCGAGTTTAAAGTTTAGTTACACTTTAATTTACTAAAAAGAAAAACGGCTTGAGGCTGATTTTAATTACACAGTGCTGCCACTATAAACATTTATTTCAAATGAGATTGAAAAAAAGTGAAACATTCTCTGAAAATTTTTATTTTCATTGGTGAGCTAAATTTATACATTTTAATAAACTTGTTGTCTGATTTTCTTTATACTTGGCATCATTGCTCGCGTACCCTGCAAAAGTTTTTTCTTTTCACAATGTGCGGGTAGCAACATCAAAATCAGCCAATCAGAAACTGGACCATTTAGATCAAAAGCAGCCACCCCAGTTGCAGAGATGCCAGGTCTGCAGATTTGTCTGTAAATCTGCAGATTTGGGGTATTAGGTTTTTTATCGTGACGACACAAATGAACAAGTATTCATCCTTGACAGTTCAGCGGTACTGTTTACAAACAAGCTTAAACAAAAATCGAAGAGCACATCTAAAACAATCATCTTCACACTTTGCAACTAGTCACTTTTATTTAATAAATATCAAAAACGAACCGTATTCAATCGTGAACAAATGTTTTAAAACTTTATTTAGGCGATACGGACCGTAAATAGTCTGATCCAATTTGTCAATAAACAAACAAAAGAAATTTCTGTTTACAAACAGTACTGCTGGACTGTCAAAAAGTGTTCATCCGATTGAGGTTAGCAGTGACGGTAAAAAACCTAATAGTGCTGCAGACATTTTTTGTTGTGCAGACTTTTGCAGACTTTTGAAATTCTCGCAGATTTTTACAGACTTTTGAAATTCTCGCTGACTTTCATCTATATTTACAGAAAAATTTGAAATTTCCGCGACCTTTTTTTTTTTTTTGCTCGCCAAGTCAGTTTTGCATGTCATACTTTATAGAGAAATTGCTGCCAGCAAGCCATACTTGCTGACTGCAGATTTTTTTTCAGATTTACAGACCCTGTCTGCAGACATTTGAAATTTTTACCTGGCATCTCTGCCCAGTTGTCAGGTCTTGTCATAGGTTTAGCATCAAGCAAAAATGACATAATGGACATAATAAAAACAATGCTTGAAAACACAACATATAGTAGGTGTTAGTAATGTCCAAAAGATGTTGTGCGGCTTCTTGTTACAATTCAATTGCTACAAATCGAGACGTAGAGTATTTCGGATTTCCTAAAAGTGCAGAATAGTTCGTATAGATAAATTGCACATGTCAAAAATGAATATAAGATATCAAACATTATTTTTAGTGCGACGGCGTGGGCTAAAGCAGCAGGGCGAGAAGATCTTTTAGAAAAAAGCCTGAATAATATTATAAAATATTTTCTATGTTCTGAACATTTTACCGACGAATGTTTCCAAGATCACCCAATGAACCGAAAACTCAAGAAGTCATCACGACCTGTGATGGTACCAATACCGACGATATTTCAAAACAATTTTAATGAATGTGTCTCAAAATTACTGAAAGAGGAGCATTGTTCCTTACCAACTAGTAGTTTTGAGAGACGAGGAAAAGATTCACATGAACACACTATTAAAGAGCTTGCAGTAGATGACCCAATACAGGTATGCGCAGAGTTGGAGGAACCTTTATTTGTTACAACAGTGGACGATTTTATCGTTGGTAACAATCTAGCAACCAAGAAGGAAATCACGAGTCAAGAGAACATGTTGACTTTTGTTGACACTATTGCTGAACTTCAAGGAAAATATGATTCAGTTATAATAGAACTCATGAATTGCCGATTATGTCTGACAGCAAAAACAAATGATCAACTCATTCCAATATATAATGATGGGAAGGATATAGCTCACATACTAGAAAGAATTATGCCCGATACGGTGAGTTATGTTCTTATTAATGTTTTTATAACTTGCTTTACCAGCTATTTATCGTATGCGTACACTTATTAGAATTTTGAACTGTGCGACACGCAAACCTATTTGCCGAGTGATTAAAAGGCTAGGTTCTTATAATCCAATCTTGATTCTCTCTTCCTAAACTTTGGTAGCAGTATCAGTATAGTAGTAGACTCCTAACCAAAGTTTGGATACAACTAAGAAAGTTTCAAGCGGCATCAATCACATTTAATCCGCATTGCCCCCTTACAAATGTAGTCGATTTCGATCATGTATTATGATCGAATATGAAAATTGCATTCTGCATTTGTATAATTTAGAGCTCAAAAGTTTTTCATTCAGTTGCAGGGAATTTTTTTTCGTGTATTACATTCCCAAATTTCAATGTTTCCATTCCTCAAACAAAGAATAGTTTCTAAGGCTGTGAACCATTTCGCGGTTAATTTTAACTTTTGGTTAAAATCTGACACTCGAGTGGTTAATTCGATATTGTCAAAAATAACCCTGCTCGAGAGCATGGTTATTTTTGACAGATCGATAGTTGTTTTCCAACACTGAAAAAAATCTCGAAATGAAAATTCTAATACTAATTCTTTAGTTGAAATTATTTCTAGTGGAAAATAAACCCAAATAACTTTCCGTCCGTCAAATTTTGAAATGGGCCACAGTTTTAGTCAAATTTAACTACTCGACACCAAATAACCACTCAAGTGTCAGATTTTAACCAAAAGTTAAAATTAACCGTGAAATGGTTCACAGCCTAAATATCATCGCTGTTTCCTTTAGCTCGGTGACATTTTCCTGGAATTTATGTTTCAGACATTCTGATACAGATATGGTACCGATAGATTTTTGCGCCGGATACAAATTTTTGAAAAAATGACCTGGTAACTTTGGTTCTTACCCAGCTCAGTTGGAATTTTTGGATACTTATCTAATTAAAAATGAGAAGCAGGATCAAACTTAGAACTAGCATTAATTTGCAATGAAAAACCAACTTTCAGCAAATCAGAGACTATACCTATAGACTATAAATTATACTGAGCTGTTTTTTTTGTTTCCATTCTAATTTGGTCCCGCATACTAATGACAATTCCCTCTACACCAATCATGTACATGTCGCATAATGGACAACAATCTTTTAATCACCCCGATTCTGAATTTCGTTCGAACCGGATTATTTCGATAGAATGTAAAATTTTGCATTCTATACCTCGATCGAGTTCAATATTAAAGCATCACTCGATCGTATCACAGAATGCAAATTTTCACATTCGTTCGAAGTAATCCGATTCGATCAAAATACAGAATAGGGGTGAATATGTTTGTCTAGTTTTGTATTTTTATCATTACTTTATGTGCGATTGTTTATTAAAAATAGTGATTTTTGTTCAACTCTAATGCTTTTCCAGCTTTGTAATTCCATTTGTACATTGTTCCGAGCTTACAAAAAATGATTGAGAGATTAAACTAGACCGAAAATAATACTTAGAAGTTTTATTCCACAACAAAAAAGAAACCAGAATTCTGTTAACTGCATACAAGCTTAACACATTTTATCGAATGACACAGTGCCTAGGGATACCGTAATATCGATCGAGTAATCGATTACTAACCTTGACAATCGAGTAAATTTCAATTGATTAGTTTTAAAAGTAATATTCGATTATTAAACTGATCGAGTAATTTGAAAAATTCCATAACAATAATCGAATAAATAATCGAGTAATCGATTAATACACCAGATAATCGATTAGCTTGAAAATTATACTCGATAAATGAATAATCGAGTAATTCGAAAAATCCGACATACCTATCATTGTTCTCCACTCTCTTACAATGATATTTTGTTTATGCAAGCGTTGCAAGCAGAGCTGCCACATTTTGCATGAGAAAAACCTGTAAATGTGTATCGGGGGATTAAAAATCTGTATTAAAAATCTATATAAGAAATTGAAGTGCAACGAACCCTAATGTAATGACACTAAAAATTGACAATATCGATCATTATTGAACTATCAATTCACGCCATTAAAAGTCTGTAAAATCTTTAATTTTGGTCGAAAATATGTAATCGGAATGTACCGAATCTTGGTATCAAATATATTTGAAAAATCTACAAAATACAGAAGCATGAAAGCATTTTCTAATAAAGAAATTTACTATAAACAAATTGTATATACTTTCAGATTAAACCAAATGATGGATTCCCTCAACAAATATGCCTAGCGTGCCTCGAAGCTGCTACCCAGTGTATCAATACAATTGAAAAATTCAAAGCAATTCAGAATAAATTAAAAGTATTGTAGTTATATGTTTATTTGTTTTGAAATGACATTCTTTTCGTTCTATCCGAATACATGCATAAAGCTAAATTTAAAAATAAACGCAAACTATATTCAAATTCATATTTGACGAATTATTATGCTGGTTAGGTTATTACAATTCCAATATAATTTCTGTCCACATATACCAATTTCGCATTATTCTAACAGAGCATAATAAAACTAAATAAAACATATATTTTGTACACTATTGAATCGTTTGTTGGTTTTATATTCTTCGCTTACAGATTAAGTAATCTGTAAAAAAAGTCACAAAAACATTCCGATGCTTGTAATGGAAAAATATTTAGTTGATAATGAAAACTTGTTCAATCAATACTTTCTTCTTGCTTTCTGCTCTTATCGTTCCTTGAATTGTCCTCAACCTTACGGTGAATATCATTTTACCAGTTTGA
Source organism: Malaya genurostris (assembly GCF_030247185.1). Taxonomy (NCBI): domain Eukaryota; kingdom Metazoa; phylum Arthropoda; class Insecta; order Diptera; family Culicidae; genus Malaya; species Malaya genurostris. The sequence goes on along the minus strand of NC_080570.1, from coordinate 78,515,066 downwards.
TAATAATTGTCAATGGTCTTCAATAATTCGAATTGGTCTTCAACTTCTTATTTCGATGAATACCTCCTCCGACTATTCCATTGTTGCTCGCGGTATCATCGTTGTCTGAGCTGTCCGATTCTCGAGAACTATCATTCATGCCTAATCCGAGATCACTCACTTCGCCGAAATTTCCGGTAGCACGAGCTTGTTCCAATTGCCGAACTTAAAAATGAAAATTAGAAATTACTGTTATGATGAATGGCAAAAGAAAACTTTTATTCTGTATTTTAGGTAACAAGGTTTATATATATACTAGCTGACCCGACGAACTTCGTTTCGCCCAAATTTTTTTTTGAATTTATGTTTTCGGCTAGTAGAGTTGTCAAATGCTGTTAATGTATCTTCCCATTATTTTAGTGATTACTTGGCTGCGATGAATTCATAAAAAATATTGTGAATATGTTAAAAGCTTTTTTACACAAATATTAAGCGAATGAACCGATCGCCATATCATCTTTTGAGTCAGTGCATCGAACAACGATTGTAGATCTCTCTCAAACTATGGTTTCGACATATGGGATAAAAAGTGAAGCCAAAAAAACTAAGATAACTACTTTAAATTGATTCCGCAAATTTACAAAACCTGCCCCCGCGACTTGTTGTTCGTCACTTCTCGCTAGTCTGATGATATTATTTAGTCGTGTTGGATGAATGTTCGTAGCTTGACAATCACAGGAACAATTTTTGATTAACAATTTAGCGAGAAAACTTTTTTTACTTTAAATTTATGACTTCTGGTCAGTCAGTAATTATTTAGTAAATGACTGACATATCAGATGATTCGCATCACTTAGTTCGACTCCTCTGGTAGAAGGTAGAAGGAGAAACCTTTTGCTCACTTAAATGAACCTTGTTACGTCGATGTAAGTTTGGCTACCGTATCAGCTCTCATGGTGCATGCGAATTGAACGAGTTCAAAAGCGGTTTGTTCGTTTAGCATTACGAAGCTTACCGTGGAGAGATCCCTCGAATCTGCAACCATATCTGGATAGATGTCAACTAATCGGAATCAAATCGCTGTTACGTCGCCGTAAAATACAACAGACAGTAGTTATTGCAAAACTGATCAACGGAGAAATTGATGCACCGGAACTGCGATCCGAAATTAATTTTCGAGCACCGAACAGAACTTTGCGGAATGGCATTCTACTTCAGCAAAGATTTCGTAAAACTAGTTTTGAATATAATGAACCGATAATCGCTGCCATTCGATCATTCACTGCTGTAGAAGATCTTTTTGAGTTTGGAGAACCATCCAGCCGCTTCACTAGCACAGTCAAACGATCTGCTATATTTTGATATTCTTTTAATCTTTACTTTTGTTTATAATTAAATTATGTGTATTTTATCTTTAATAATGTTATGTGTTTTTCGTTTTAAATGTATTGTGATAATATTTTTGTGTTGCTATTTTAAAAGATGATGGTTTTTGCGCCCGTTTGAGAATGACATATGTTCAAGTCAAAAGAGTTTTTCTATGAGTAGCATTAACCAAATAAATAAAGAGAAGAGAAAATAAGATTTCAAGACTTTCATTTCAGGAATTCGTTGGAACTATTAATTTGTTGCCTAAAGTTTTGCTCTTCACTAATCCGTTGTATTCTAAGGTACAATGGGAGCAATTTCTTCATCCCTACTTGATGAATGAAAAGTTGCACTTTGAGGAAATTAGCCTCAATATTTTCAGTTATGCTTATGTTATGTTTTCGACAGATTATCCAGAGAAAAATGAAAGCAATACATCAGTATTATAATAACATTATACTTGTTCGATAGTGGCACTAAATTAATATGTACAGCATAAAATCGCTAGTGCTTGTAGATTTTATATTAGCGCTTTATAATCGCATCGAGCCAACTATGATGCATTGCAGCATTCAAGTTTCAAATATATAGGTTATGGTTACAATACGACATTTATATCGTATTGGTGTTGATTTCATGCCAGTTTAGTGCTATCACTTAATGTCTATGGTTACATCTGTAGGTCAATGCCGTGCTCGATTTACACTTTCAAACATCGAACAAGCGTAAAAACAACGCCAATCTAATCACCTTTACATTCGAAAAGAAATTTGTTGGAAATCGATGAAACTGTTTTCAATAGTTCGTGTTCGCATCTCATCCGACACAGTCGAAAATTGTTTACGGTCGAAACGGCAGAAACAAAGACAATACAGTGTAGTAAGCAATAGTTTGGTGTACGAAATGGGCAAACACGGGTTTCAAAAGCCAGAAACTTGGCCTACAAGACCAAATTCAATATGTATTGATTTCAAATGCTGCAAAGTTAGACCAGCAGCAAATGAAATTACCTAAAGAACGAATGCATCTAGAAGCTAATAATGTAATTGAGATTCAATTCAACGAGGCGTATAACTCTGTGTACATTATGTTTTAACGTGAAAGAGATGTAACTGCATTCCAAATAAAGGTAAAAAGATTTCACGTGCGTCTTGATTCTTTATTATTTCCGCTTTATTATTTTAATTATTTATTAAAATTATTATTTGGTTATATTGGTTGATCTGGGCAGCCGGCTACCGAGAAAAATATTAATTTATTGTTTGAAATATTAATATCAATTGTTTTTTACTATGTATTCAATATACCGATATATGTTATCTCTGTTATTAACTTTGTAATATCAATGGATTTGCGCAATCGTTATCAATTCAATTTATAATCCTGAAAGACAATCAATAACATGGAAGAAGGAAACATTCCAAATAAAACTTTTTTCCGAAGCTAGACGGAAATTGATAGGTTGAATGAAGAGATAATTTAGTAAAATAGAGTAATCAGAAGTGAAACATTGAAAAATCTGATAACTGAAAGGAAAAAGAAACTCCTGCAATTGTCGCCGATTCCACACGGCATCTAGGCTGGTACTGTCCGGAGAGAGCTAATAGGTACTATCAATCTCCTAGTGGACCCCAGCCCCTCACAGCGTCGAGTGTGACAATCTAATATACAAAATCCCTGTGTACGTGGTGGATGATGCCATAGCAGTGCGTGTTCATGACGTTCCCCCGCAGGCCATTAATCAGTTCGTTCAGTAGAATATGTCGCAATACGGAGAAATTCTTTCCATCGAAAGGGAAGTTTGGCGGAATTTTTTCTCTGGTATTCGGTGTGCGAGTGGTACGTATGGCAATTCCATCTTACATCATTGGTGAACAAGCCGGGAGACATCCGTGTAAAACGCTGATTACTAATGAGAATCAGCTGATTACATGTCAGATTTGTGAACAACCTGCACACTACGGTATACCCAGCATTGAAGCTGCGAAAAGGACATCTTCAACCAAAGACAAGGACAACCGTTAAGGAACGGTTACTAGTGAACAAGAACTATCAATGAGCTCAAGACCAGAGCTGCTAAATGTCACTATCAACGAGCAACTTTGCACGACGAAGATTGGAAAGTTTATGTCACTGGACTGCTGCCAACCAGACTCTACCGACGATTGGTGTCTGAGAGCCGATCTGTCATAACTTAAATTCTCTTGATATTATACTCAATACTGACTTTTTACAAAGAACAATGAACTTTATCAATTTATGTTTATGTTAGTACTCTCATGGAATTTTTGTACGTCAACAGGGAATAGGAGAATGAGAGAGAGAACAAAATGCATCATCTGTCTCTGACTGAGTATACTTCTACTTGGTCATTGAACTATCGAGTATCTCATTTCACAGACACTTTGATCGTACCGATTACAGTTGACGATGATTTTAGTCAGTCTGTCAAGGTCATTTGACATGACTGACAATTTGCAGCTCTGCTCAAGACTACGTTCAACAAGGAAAACGAGAAGAAAACGGAAATCACACACAACACCAACGAGGAAGCAATGGAATGGATGATACGATGAGCCTCGGGCGAATGATGTTTAAATACACGTATTGTTCGACAATAAACTGGCATATATTCTAGCGTTTCGAATATGGTTATGATAAAAATTCGAGCGATTTCATCATGGTTTAGTGTTTATTTGAAGAAGTTTACTAATATTTAAATATGTTGTGGCAAACGAGTCGCGCTCGAATTCATTAGAGTGAAAAGAATGATTTATTCGTATTTGTTTGAAAGTATCCGTTCGTCGTATGGTCGATACGGACGTAAACAAGAATGAGAGTGATTATGTTATAAGCCTTGTAGGAGCAGTATGCATAATTTTGAGAAAGTTTATTTGAAAATAGTTTTAGACTTATACATAATCACCACCAGCATTAATTATTGCTTGGTAACTCCGAGGCATACTTTCTACTAAATTTCCGGCATATTCGAGGAAAAGCGGCTTTCAAATGAGTCGAGTTTTTCGGGAGAGCTACTTCAAAGTGTAATCACGTTTTCAATGGAGCTTCTGCCTGAGTTAGGCTCAGACGTTTTCGATAGGATTTACAACAGGTGATATCAGGATCATTATATTCTTACAAGATTTTTACATTGTTAGCGCACAAATGTTCCAGAATGGTGAAGTGTTTTTTCGCTCGAGACCGTTTTGCTTCAACTTCGCTTGTCCTTGACGTATCAGAATCAGGAATCAGAATTAATTGGCACGAGGAACAAGTTTTGGTTTTCAAAGCACAAAAAACAAATCAAGATCGCATTTACCGATCGTAAGTTAAGGTGGACACGCTCTTACTTAACAGACTGTGTACCATATAGATATTTTAGATCTGTTGAAATAAAATCTGATATTTTATATCTGTGGGATAAAGAGATTAGAAAATTACGGACCCAACAGGCTTTATCCTGCTCTCAATGCATAAATAAATGAATCTTCAAATGTAATATTTCTAATAAAAATAACTCAAAATTTACACAAATCACATTAAAAATTTGTATACATACCATGATTGTTATTTTTGGTATGCACGGCATAATATATCACATACAAAATTTCACATCAAACATTCGCATAACCTAACATAACCGAATTATTTATTCGCCTAGAAAATTTGTTGAACTTTATCTTTAACTAAGAATCTAGAATTAATGCTAAAAGCGAAGTCTTGGCATTACACTCTTTTTGTGAAATTTGACCTCTCTTTTTTAACAGACTTCGCAGAAAATTCTTAGCATGCAGAATCATTGCATGGCTAGTACTACGACCCTACTGACACTAAGAATACTGCTTTGCGTATTTTTGTATTAATCTAATATTTATTGCGTGTTTGAAAATACTTACTTTGCGTTTCAAGAAGACTATTCTGACGCTTGAGATCATCTATATCCTGCTGATGAGAATTGTTTTTACGTCTCATAAACTGGATATACTCCGCCGCTTTCTTTAAAATCTGCGCCCGACTCGCCTATAAAATGTTAAAATTTCGATGGTATAGATGTCTCACACAGAATTGGGTTTGCCTACATTTACCTTTTCCCCGTGTAGTGCCGGTACGGAATCACGAAGAGAAGTAAAACTGTCCTTAATATGATCTCGTCTCTTCCGCTCTAGTGCATTATGATGTGCTCTCTTCTCAGCCTGTCGAAAGGGTAAAACATACATAAATAATGTTGACTTATGTATAATCAAACTGGGGATAGAAAATTTAGTAATGATTTGGAACGATATCGTTTGAACGGAAAGTCCACTTTTTTATAGTCAGCCTCGGGGACGTTCAATGTGTCCTATATTTAGAGTTTTTTTTTGTTTATGAGAAAGATATCAACGATGTTGAAGCGTAATGCAATCACTATATTATCATAATTCTCATTGGAGTATATGAGAAATTAATTTATTTAAGCATCATTTTACAAGCATCAAGCCTAATTTTGAAAATGTAGCTTTTTGAGATGAATTTCTTAGATTTCTTACAAATTTTGAATATATATCGATGACAACTTTTCATAAGGGCACATAAACCAAATGTAAACAAATTCAATTAATGCATACATTTTTTAATCACTAAACAATCTATTGATTCACTTAAAATGAGCTAATGTTTGTTTGAAAAATTCCTCTGAAATCGAAATCTTCAAAATGTCACATCAACAAAATAATTGTAATGATCAAATTTTGTTTGTGTTACCTTTTATATTCATATGATAAACATGGGAGCATATGCATCCAAAATCAAAACAAGCCTATTCGTGCATGTGCCGTTTCAGTTTGAGTTTATTCAAATGTTTACTCATAATCTATATAATAACGCAGGTTGTAACGAATGTTGAATCCTTTAAATCAAATAAGAAAATTTCGAACGTAAATTTATGGAAATACATGGTAATTTAATTATTTTCAAGTCGGCTACAAATTGGAATGGTACTATAAAATTTTCAGTGTGGAAAAGGTTGTATGTTCTTCGATTGGAAAAGGGCTTTTAAACATTTTCTCGTTTTCTAGTGTGCTTGCGATTTAGACCATTATGTTTTAATCGTTGAAAAAAAAACAAAATTGAATTATTTTTCAAGTTAAGCGCTTCGACTATTTTAATGGAAAACTCTAACGGGTTTCATTTACAGCTAGGTACAAATGTTCAAAAGGAGAAATATCACGGCAAATAAGTAGACTCTTTTTCAGATGCAGCAGCAATGATCGAGAACGATGAAGATGAGAATGTTGCGCTTTTCAGTAATCCGTCAGTAGCATTATATGAAGAGGTCGGAAATAGTTCCGCACCAAATATATCGAAATGCTTCGCAAACAGCACAATCGGAAGTCCAAGTTTATCTTTTACAAATATTGTTTCGTCTACACCGCTAAACAATAAGTCTTTGTTGTGTCAACCGGAATTAGACAGAGATCAATTAAGCAGTGAGTCTTTGCTAATTCGTACAATGGATTATCCGTTGTTTTATACTCCGCACAACGAACCTACTTGTAATATGCTTATACGGACTGCAGACGAAGGATACATTTGGTCTCTTAGAGATAAGACGCCACCAAAATTTTAAAAACAGCCTATGTCAAATGCAACACGCCATCCTTGCCGTAATCTTGCCAATACAACTAATTTTACCCACGAGCCAATGTTGAAACGTTTATCAAGAGATTCTGATTCAACAAGGATCTCACCACTTCATAACGATAGCCTTGGATCATCAACGGGCAGTCGCACTATCTCTGTTGCTGGAACAATGAAACACCGCGTTTTTCGAAATCATTCTGTGCGGACATCAAGAAGCGATCGTAGCCTTGAAGAACCTTCAATAGATCGAATTTTGAAACATCGAGCACTACAAACTTCTTGTAGCCGCATTCATTCACGATCCATAAACGAACGCTCCTATCAGTCATCATTTGCTACAACGTTTGGTCTTCATACTCCTCGCTTAAAATCGTATGGTTTATCATCAAATCAGCAGTCTAGTAATACAACATTCTCAATTCCCGTAATGAAAACATCACACACGCATTGTGAGGCATCCCCGAAGTCTCCTCAAAATACCTCAAGCAAATATTGTGCTCGGGTCGCTAAAAGTACATCGATGTTTTCTAACTGTAATTTTTATGGTATAAGTGTTAGTTCAATTATTAAATTAATCTATAATCAAACAGATCATTTGCCATGTGATTCAATCATTGATCAAGAAGGTCGCGAAAAACAGTCTGGTTTGATAATACAAGATCAAGCAATGACGGAACACAACTGCAATGAGAGTTGTGACTCAGATTCTGATGTCAGCGAGGGTGAAGAAGATGCGGGAAATACCGCAATGTTGAACGACTTATCCATATTTGAACATTTTCAACCTTTCCATAATTATACTTTAATTAATGAGGATGACACAACGGATGCGGAATCTGGTGAGTCTTTATGTGTAAGGAAAGATTAATTATCATTTAGTTCAGAACAACATCAGTATTAGTTCAGCAATGTCACTAAAAGATGGTACGTTCAACATGCCAAATGTATCCCTCACTTGTACGCAGTGTTGTTCCGAATTCCCGCATTGGAGCAGTTAGCAGGTTTGAGTTCTTTCTCTGGATATAATTTTGGCAATTTTTCTCTTTTGCTATTTTTCATTGGACAGTCCTTTTTCCAGTCTTGCCTTCACGAAACATTTCCGAGTAATGCCGGATAATTCAGCTAGTATTTTATATAAATGAACATATCCTTAATAATGCATGGATATAGTTCGGGTATTACATATCATTACAAGTTTTCCATTTTAGTATCTTGCATCATGCCTATCACATCGCATTGCTTATAATTGTAAATTATTATTATTGTCTGTTAATTTTGCCCCTTTTTTAACTATTCTCGGTCGTTCACCGGGAATTGTAAATCGAACCCAGACATAGACTCACCCATCACGCTATACCCTTCTCCCCATCGATTTAGTTACTTATCTGGACTTTTATACGTAACGTTTATATGCGCGGTGATTGAATTACATCTACCATAATAAATTTTCTTTCCTTACGCGTTTTTTCCTATGATTTAGAAAATTTCTCAGTCACTAGTAGCAACAAGTGTTGAACTCACATTTCTTCCCTTCCTACAATGACCGGCATAGACATGATCATCTACGATTCTTATGCTTTCACATTGAAATCAGTTTTTGATTGCACTTTTTGTATGATGTACTATCCCATGTTTCCTGCATTTGATTTAATATGCAATTTCAGTTTTTCGTTTATGTTTTGTTCATAAAATCTGAAAGCTGAAGATTTTGTTTATAGTGCTTCCAATTAATTACTTCATTGTAGCACATACATGTGATGTCTACCTTTGCGGATTTTCAGAACAAACACCAAAGACAGCGACGATATCGTCATATTCTAATATAAGTATATATATTTTTCAGATGAGTTGGATATTAAGAGCTTCGAAAAACCAACTCGAAAATCAAAAGACGTGAATTTGAACAGTAAAGAATTAAAGGAACGCGGCATGGAGTATACAAACTCTAGTGGCAAAAAAGTACCAGCTCGAAAAATCAAGGAGTCATGCAAATGTGCAAGAATAAGTTGTAGTTCTAAGTACACTGAAGAAATGCGTGAAAAACTGTTGTTCAGTTTACTACGACTCAAATCTTCAGGACAGAATCAGTTCTTGAGCTCGCATATTGATGTGAAATATGCAGCGAAACATCGAGTAAGTGTTTTGAAAGTCAGTGTTCGTGTGGTATAATATCACGTTTTTATTTGTTTTCTAGGTTTTAAATTCCAAAAGAAAATTTACATTTCAATACTTCTTACCTGGCGTAGGAGGTAGAGTTCGAGTGTGTAAAAATATGTTTCTAGCCACATTTGACATTGGATGCAAAAGGCTAGAGTTCTTGCTGAAAAGGTCCTACGTGGTTCGGGTATTTGCGCCGAAGACAACAGAATTATGTTTTCAAACCGGATAACTATTAACCAAGAAAGTCGATCTTATATCGAGAATCACATTAAGTCGTTTCCCTCATATCGATCACACTACTGTCGGTAATCAAGCACTCGAATGTACTTATCTTCAGACTTGAATATTCGTAAAATGTTTGACTTATACGTCGACAAATGTAAAGCTGAAAATAAGGAAATAGTTCACTATAACACTTATCGCATAATATTCAGATCATTTAATTTGAGCTTTAAAAAGCCACAGAAGGACTGCTGCAATGATTGCGACAAATTTAAAATCGCAATAAAGGTAGCGTCTGACCCTACCATAATAAACGATATTCTACAGGCTCATAAAAAGCATCAAGAAGCATCCAATTACGTATACCAGATCAAACGAGAGGATGTCGCAAAAGCTAAAAGGGACAAGACTGTTTGTACGGCAAGCTTTGATTTACAAAAATGCTTAGCAACTCCATATCTACGCTGCGGGATCGCTTATTATAAACGCCAACTTTATACATACAATTTAACTATATTTTATACTATAAATGGCAAAAATAGTGTAAAGTGCTATTTGTGGAACGAAACGATTGCTCGACGAGGTGCTCAAGAAATTGGTTGTTGTGTACTGTATTTCCTCACGACTGTGTTCGAGGGGAATCCTGATCTTGAGCTTCTCATTCTGTATTCTGACAGATGCAGCGGTCAGAACCATAATTTTGTCATGTGTGCCATGTTTAGCTACTTTATTGAGTCCATGTATCTAAAAGGACGGAATATCATTATTAGACACAATTTTATGGTGTCTGGACACAGCCACATGGAAGTTGATTCTGTGCACGCGGCGATTGAGAAAACGAAAAAATCAATTAATATTGATATAGAAATACCAAGAGATTGGGCGGTGTTTATTGCCCAAGTTCGAACAAAATCACCGTTTCATGTAATTGAACTTGAGCAATCACAGTTCTTTTCATTGAAAAAGCTCACTTTGCGATACAAACGCCCTAAATGTGACGACAAGAACGATTCTTTAAAATTCAAATATACAACTCTTTCAAACCGGGAGTAGTGAGTTTCAAAACATGCCACCACGATGAATACACTACTTTCACTTTGGCAGAGCCATACGATCTAGAAAATTCGTCCATTCCAGAGCTAGAACGACTATATGACAGTCCAATAAAAATACAGCAAGCCAAGCTCAACGATCTGAGAGAGCTCATAGCTTACGTTTCTAATAAGGAATATTATGAGACTATGTTAAAAAATATTGCTCCTTCGAAACGTGGACGAAAGCTAAAAGATATGGAGGAGGAATTTGTTTTCGATGCAGATATGGATGTGGATATAGGAATCGATTGTAACACTGATTAAATAAAAACTGTTTTTCCTCTCCCTTCATCTATCCAATACTTTAACTCTTGTCCATGCCACTTCAATTTCCTTCAATTTGATCTACTGGTGCTGTATCCAGAGATTGCCATCTGATACAACTACCATCTGCCGGGAATTCCATTCTGGGGATGTTTTTCCCGCGGCCCTCCGAAATTCTTTTCTCAGCTGCCGCGAAATCACTCGATCCACTGAACGCAGAAATTACTCAATTCACCTCCCATATTAAAAAAAAGGGTCTAAAAACAAGTCACAGAACGAAATGGGTTTAAAGACAAACGTCACAAGTTGTTTTGATTAAAAGAAAAGGCCTAAAAGCAGGGTGTATGAACAATATTTTGCCGAAAAGGTGTTTCAATGAATGGCATAAAAACAACGTTGCCTTTTGAAAGGGACCAAAACATTTTTTGGTTAATTTTCTTGTTAAATATTATACATAAATTAAAACCACGATTTGTTTGAGTACTTTGTAAATGCTTACAACATATTCTAATGCAAGACACAAATTATGTGTTCAAATAGTTAAATAGGAATTAAAAATGCTCACTCATTTTTCAAAGTTGATTATCCTAAATGTATCTCTTTGTTCTTAGCACCTTATGAAATGTTGTCATCGATATAATGATTTTGAACACTCATATCACTATATTGCACACTGTATTGATCCAAGTTTGAAGAAATCGACTAAGCCATATCTAAAATATGTTCTAAATTTTCATCCATTATAAAAATCGCCACACGAAAATTTTTCAACTTCTTTGTATAGACGCCAAACAAAAACTAATCGTACGATATGCGTCAAAATTTGACAGAATGTGTATAAAAGTGTTGCCGACGTTGAGAGAATAAAAGTTTACCGATTGGACAAGCGCGGGAATTTTAAAATGAAAATTCCGGTTCTTTTTTTATCATAAGGTAAGTGACCTTAATAAACTCACCCTACTAACATTGGTCATGTGACACTTGTGGTAAGGTCCTGTCCTATGACACTTGTGAACGAGAGTGATCATTCACGTTATTACTAATTTTATGTTCTAAGTCGGTTGAGGTTGCACGTATCGTGCATTTTATTCAACTGTTTTTTCCTTTCTTATATAGAAAGGTTATTTGTTTATTTGTTAAAATAATTCATCTCACAAATAATAGTCTAAATGAAGGGAAAAAGGTACAAACGGTAAATTTATAAAAAAGAAACACTTGATAACTTTTGTGCAAACTTATGCGATGGTTCCCCAAATTCGAACAGATGCTCAACTTTGGAAAATGCACGTATACATGCTGTCATTGGTTCATGTAGTCCGAAAGTAGTACGATTAAATCTTGGTTGAAGTAGACTCGTCGAGCGTAGAGATCGCTAAGAAGCCTGGAAGTCAAGGAGAGATAACAATTTTGGTGAATCAATATCGCCATTGATTACTTTAGCCACAAGTAACGCTTGCTGTATCTTTCTACGTCGCTCTAGTGTTTCCAGTCCAATCAGGCGACAACGGTCAGGATCAGTGCAGTAAAACTTCATTCTATGCTATTGAAACTGAATGTGGAACACATTGACGATCTCACTAATGCAGTAAACTTCACTATCTGACACACACAATGTTTGCTGACGACCCGAACGGGCAGCATTCATTTCATCACTCTCTTCAATCGAGGCTCAGTTTAACTACCGTCAGTTGATCTCTTAAAGTAACAAAATATCTCTTTCAATAGTGTGAGAGCGGCCTTCAAATGAGGTTCATGTAAACATTCGAATTGGTTCCAATAATACATGAAAGACAAACCAGATAGCTGAAATATCAATCACAGAATACAAATAAATTAATTGTTTCCTCTTTCAGTTTTAATTTTTAATACTTTACTCCATTTATAATTCTATTCGTTCGAACTTGCTTACTACCAAGAGCGAAGGCAATGAAGGAGCTACACTACTTGGCTTTCGAAACTTAGTAAGCAAAACTTCAGGTGACTAGGTATGATTATTCAACTGACGATGAATTCCGGGAGCTTCACTTGAAAATGGCAGCAAAAGTCAAATGAATTAGCAGGGATATGCTGACGGTCAGCGGCCATAAATTTCATCTTATAGTATTCGATTGAAAGTGAAATTTTACCGCACTGGTCAGGATACGGTGGGAGATCCAGTGGGTTCCGCCAGGGAACACAGTTATGCAATCACTGTGAAAACCGACTTTTGAACCGAGGCCCGGACGGCCGAGTGTCATATACCATTCGACTCAGTTCGTCGAGTACGCAAAATGTCTGTGTGTGTATGTATGGGTGTATGTTTGTGTGTATGTGCGTATGTGTGTATGTAACGTTTTTTAGCACTAACTTTTCTCCGAGATTTTCACAAACTTAGATTCAAATGAAAGGCCTTGTGGTCCCATACAAAATTCCTGAATATTATTTGGATTCGACTTCCGGTTTCGGAATTATGGGGTAAAATGTGCAAAAAACTGTGAAAATAACTTTTCTCAGAGATGGCTGAACCGATTTTCACAAACTTAGATTCAAATGAAAGGTCTTGGGGTCCCATACAAAATTCCTGAATATTATGTGTTTTAAGTTTTATCATAGATGGCGCGACCGATTCTCACAAACTTAGGTTCAAATGAAAGGTCCTGAATTAATTCCTGAATTTCATCCGGATCCGACATCCGGATCCGGAAATATAGAGTAAAGTGTGTTAAAAATTTTATACCACCACTGAAAAGCACGGAAAAGCGAAAAAAATTCAAAATCGACCTCAAATTTTCTCCAACTGATAGGTTTTATCAGTAGACGGTCAAACAAACCGATTTCGGCTATTCTTTTAAGAATCGAAGAAAGTTATTTGAAGAATACCACAGTATTATATATGATAGTATGATTGATATGAGAAAGGCATCATTATACCACTAGGTGGATTAAAACAGGTTTTTAATGTTTTTAATCAATCGAAGGAAACGTGCGGACGGTTAACTAAGCTAATCTATTTGTCTGTCTTGAAAAATTTTACAAATAATTACGAGACTACGTAGACTTCAGTTAAAAACCCCCCTCTCCCCTCGTAGACTAACGTAGACTTTCGTAAGACCCCCCCTCCGCCTAGTGAGTCAACGGGGTTTATGAACGGTCCCTATGTGGCATAAAATGGTTTGATCGATTTTCGCGATGATGTGGTGAAACTTGGTGTGATCACAAACAACATTAGCGGGATCATGTCTCCAGAAATCCGGTAGCTTTACCGTAACTCCGCCGCTTTTTGTTGAGGATTGTTACCGTTACTGTCCTCAAGCATTTTTATTTTTACGCGACGATCAATGTTCGTGTTCTCATTTGTCCTGCGCAATAATTTTTTTATCATGACAACGCCGCTAGTGAGAAACGGGTGTACTTGTTTTAATAACTTTTTATTGGAATATGAGTTAAAATTAAATTATTAAGATTTAAATTGGGTGTTCAGCCACAAGTGGTGACTTTTCAGCCCTATTATATACATGATTTGGTTATTACCATGAAGACATCATTTGCTTCCGCAATTCTGTGATTTTGTGTAGGGAAAGTTCTAAACCTACTTGAATTGTGTAATGGGGAAAAGGAACCTCTATACTAACTTACTAACTAATACAGAGTGCGAATCGATTCAATTGAAGATTATGTGACATTACATCTAATGGTTCTATATTTGTGAGTCTATGTAACTCATTTGTACTAAACCAGGGAAGACGCTTCATAATCATTTTCAGAATTTTATTCTGAATCCTTTGAAGCGTTTTCTTCCTGGTGGAACAACAACTTGACCAAATTGGTACTGCATAAAGCATGGCTGGTATTAAAATTTGTTTATAAATTAACAACTTGTTTTTTAGACAGAGCTTAGAATTTCTGTTTATAAAAGGATATAAACATTTAATATAATTATTACACTTTGCCTGGATTCCTTCAATGTGATCCTTGAAAGTGAGTTTTTTATCATACGTTAAACCTAAGTATTGATCAGACCATGTCAATTCCAAGCCATTCAATTTGAGAATGTGATTATTGTTTGGTTTAAGAAAAGAAGCTCTTGTTTTATGAGGAAAGATAATTAATTGCGTTTTCGCTGCATTTGGTTAAATTTTCCATTTTGACAGATAATCACTGAAAATAGTTAAGCTTCTCTGTAGGCGACTGCAGATCATTCTTAGATTTCTACCTGAGGCTAACAGACTAGTGTCGTCAAAGAATAGCGATTTCTGACAACCAACGGGTAGATTTGGAAGATCAAAAGTGAAAATATTATACAAGATTGGTTACGCTCGAACCCTGCGGAACACCTACTCGTACGGGTAGCAGTTCAGATTTACAATTCTGATAGCTAACCTGAAGAGTACGATCAGTTAAATAATTTTGAATCATTTTGATCAAATAAATAGGAAACTGGAAATAAGACATTTTTGCTATTAACCCTTTGTGCCAAACACTATCGAATGCTTTTTCTATGTCTAGAAGAGCAACTCCAGTGGATAACCCAGAAGATTTATTAGCTTTTGTCATGTTCGCAAGTTGATGAGTAGTTGAATGTTCATGACGAAATCCAAACTGCTCTGGTAAAAAAATTGAATTCTCATTTATATGAGACATCATTCTCAACAAGATAATTTTTTCAAAAAGTTTACTGATAGAAGAAAGTAAGCTAATTGGTCGATAACTTGATGTTTCTGCTGGGTTTTTATCAGGTTTGAGGATAGGAATTGCTTTAGCGTTTTTCTATCTTTTTGGGAAGTAAGCTAAAGAAAAACACTTGTTGAAAATTTTAACCAAGAGTCTCAAGGCAACATCGGGAAGATTTTTAATAAGAATATTAAAAATTCCATCATTACCAGGAGCCTTCATGTTTTTAAGTTTCCTAATTGTTGACTAAATTTCATCAATATTCGTCTCAATAACAGGGCTTGCAAATTGAAGCAACGAATATGAACAAAAGGGTTTCACCATCAGTGCTATTCACACACATTCGTATGTCAGGTAGAATTCACAGCGCAACCCAAGCAAGGAGAGCTGCTTCGTTCGTTCATTAGTTCATGAATATGCCCGCTTGCTGAGACCTATGCTTCATGAGGTTAGCATTTTATGAACGGTTCTCATATTGTAGATGCCTATGAGGAAACTAGATTCAAAACTTTTAGTTCCGATGAATATTAATTTAAAGAACATTGCTTTTAGTGTTTTTGTAGGATATATTTACAGTGTAAACTGACAAGAAACAAATTAATCCTTTTGAAAATGGGCTCAAATGCAAAATTTCTGCTATAAAATGTTTAAAGTATGTTTGAAATGTGATCAAATTTGGTCTTGGAATGCGAACATTATGTTAAAAATGATTTCTGTAAACCTACACTTCAAAAATAAACCGTAAACATTGCCTATATGACTTTGCTTCGCGTCTTGTAGCACGCCGTGAGGCAAGGTCTTCTTTCTCGTACAATACTAATGAGAGCGAATCCTTCATTTCATTACATTGTCATGGATTGCTTAGTTAATGTGTTAACTGAGACTGAGAGCAGAGACAATTTACTTGGCAAGGGGAATTGGTCTGCTCTCTAATTTCTCTCTAATATAGGTCTCTCATTCAGCTATGTCAAGCAAAGTGTTCACAGTAGATGTTTTTTGTTGCTTCGTTCGTTTGAGGATTCACAATACAAGCCCTGCTCAATAAGGGGCTGCCCATAAAAGACGTCACGTTTTTTTGACGATTTTTGACTCCCCATCCCCCCTTTGTCACAAATTGTCACAGAAGCAAAGACCCCCCCCCCCCCCTATGTCACATGTCACGAATTCAAAATAAATATAATTCATCTCAATACATTCTCAATATGTATGAAAAACCATACAAATATGAGGGAATAATCGATTTATTACATGCTGTCATTAGATTAAAAAATATCCATAAAACTACAAAATCATCTGAATTATTTTATTAATATCAATTATATAAATTAACAAAAGTATTTGGTTGGAATTGATGAAACATTTAAATCATCTGTTTTATTCCTCCTAGGGGTACACAGATATATTATTGTAAAGGTAAAGGTAAAGAATAATATTTCCTTAGTGTAGCATACTGGGCTGAGAAAATAAAGACCAAAACCTCACCAAAACGAGATCACTGCCGCAGAATCTTTTTAAGATCAGTTGATAAGTGAATTTTAAATCACATCGATCAATATCGGTACTGATCCTCCGTCACACAATGGATAGTGATTTTGAGCTAAAATGATTCTTGATTTATGTAAGTTCAATCATTGGATATTTCGATAAGCTTTGATGTTGGTGGAGGAAAATCACATATGATCAAGATAAGACATGACATGATCTACGTCTGAAATCGTTGATCTCCCGCCCTTTTTCAAATGGAGTACAATTGAACAAACTGCATCAGAATCAGATAAGAAAAATTCTTATGATATACTATTATCAAGGCCAGAAAATCAATTTACTGAAAAAATTGTCAGTGCATAATATTCCAACACGGCTTAAAATTAGAAAAGTTACCCGGCAGATTTCATCCATTTCATCAAATTCAAATCCAGGATTTCAAAACGCGATCGAACATTTCAATATAGCATAAAAAATGCTCAACCACTCGATAAGAAAACTAGGACTGTTTACCCCAGTTTAAGTCTCATGTTTATTTTCCATAGTAATAAAACCTTTCCGTTCCTCTTAAGAAAGGGATCAGCATATGCACACAGGCAGGATAGATTTTACAGAGCTGCGCGCTAGGGCCTTATAGACTATTCAATGTAGGAGGTAAACAAATGCCGGCTAAGAGAACCAAGCAGAAATTTATGTAAACCAGATGCGCGCGTATGCATAGCTAGGGACGCGGACGAACCGCCAGGACTCCCGTTGTGGAATGGAAAGAGAAAACAACAATACGTTGCGTCATATGTTGCGCAACGTTCCAATTCAATGCAACACTTTTCTTATTATAAATAGCTTTAAGAAATTGTTAATAAACGAGTATACGTCTAAGTCTTGTCCACCCCGGTCGTATCTCGCGTGTAGTGAATATCACCTTTCATTCTTCAGTTTGATGCTGAACAGCGGTTGTCTTTGTCTCCAGTTGAGAGAATCATGACTTGCTGGTTTTAGTGTCGGATGGATCTGTTCGGAAGCGCCTTTCTCACTCTCTGCTCACTGAAATAGGCTGAGCTTAGTTACAAGCCATTTTCCACAAGCTGGACTCTGGCCGAGAAACCGTGGAAGACCAGATTTATACGACCTACAATCGGCTCCGACGCGCCCCCTCTTAGAATCTCTTGTCACAAGCTGGCATTAGTGGAGAGTCTGGTAGCAAGAGTCAAGATTTTGCTCTAGCTGATTCGAAGTGGCCACTTCTGTCAGTCTCAAACTGTCGGTAGAAATACAGAACTGAGCTGATCTGCCAACAGGTAGAGCTTGGCGTGCAAAAGCAGCACGCTAAGATATACCTGCCGGATAGAAGGATCACGTCTCAATGCGAACACATAACTTAAGTTAAACCGTTTGAATCTTTTTCTTTTTTACTCATATTAGGCAAAATTTATTAATTTCGCTAATTTACTCGCTCCTTCGTGCACTTTTGCTGATCACAACAGAAATGATTTCCTGCATCACTCATTTCCGAATTTACAAGAAGAAGCTTTTACATTAACAAATACACGTTTTCCTATAGAATGTAAACGTTTATTGTGGATTTTTTTCAGGAAATAGGGCAAAGCAGGTATTTCAAAAATTCGCTCATTGAAAATATTGGACGTCACATTCCAAAAACCTCCCCCCCTCTCCCCTGTCACAAAAGGTCACGTTTTATGAAACACCCCCCTCCCCCTTGCGGCGTGACGTCTTTTATGGATAGCCCCAAATGTCATTTGGTAATAACACTAGAGTTGAAATATGATCATATTCCAGTGAGACTTAATTTTCAATAGGACTCACAACGTTCAAATTAAAATTGTGTACACTCTCGAACTGCTGAGCAAGTTTTTGAGCTTTTTCGCCATTTGTAAGAAGTATTTGATTACCTTCCTTGAGAGCAGGAATTGGTTTCTGAGGTTTCTTAAGAACCTTAGAAAGTTTCCAGAAAGTTTTAGAATATGGTTTAATTTGTTCAACTTCTTTAGCGAAATTTTCATTTCGCAAGAGTAAATCTATGTTTAACTTCTTTTTGTAAATCCTTATCTGTTTTTCATAGTAGGATCACGAGAACGTTGATATTGTCGTCGACGAACATTCTTCAACCGAATGAGCAGTGGAAGATTGTCATCGATGATAGGAGAATTAAATTTAGTTTGAGCTTAGGGAACCGAAAGATTTCTAGCTTCGATAATGTAATGATTCAAATTATCTATTGCTGTGTCGATGTCCAAGCTTTCAATAACTTGAGTATTGAAAGAAGGTAAAATTCGATGTTTAATTTGCCGTTGGACAAAAACGGCAGCTCCACCACCCATTCCAGTATACCTGTCAAATCGATGAACCACATAATGTGGATTGCTTTTCAATTTGACATTTGGTTCAAGAAAAGTTTCTGTCACAATGGCAATATGAATTTTTGTGAACTTTGAGAAAATTATAAAATTCATCTTCACTCGATTTTAAAGATCGAGCATTCCAATTTAAAATATTCAAATAATTATTTAACATCACTGTTAAATTTTAAATTCATTATGATATTATTTGCAAATTGCCATCCGATTTGAAATGCTTCAAAAAGTGATCAAGTCGAATTCATTCGGATGATCATTTTAAAAAGTTGATCTTGTAGATATATCGTTTTATTTACATGCTGGTGTCAGTGTACTGCCCTCTTAGGAAAAAACGTTCAACGGTGGTCCTTCGTTGGTCTAATACTTTGGATCATTGGACCACAGTTGAACGTTTTTTTCCTAAGAGGGCAGTACACTGACACCAGCATGCTGGTAGCCAGCAGAAGTGTAAACGGGGCAATATGGAAAGTACTCGCATATCCGTCCCACTCATTTTTTTAATTACGTTTTAGTGACTAAAAATGTGCAGGATGTACTAATTTTTCTTTCGGGCCACTGTACCAATATTTAGCACTGGTATTGCATGAAAAAAAATTAGATAATATAAAGTAAACTGTCTGAATGTTGCGATTCGATCTGTTCCTCGCCAAAATAGTTTCCTCCAGAGTCAAACATACTGCTCCCATTTATAGTTGTATCCGCCGAACCAACAACTTTAGGAAAAAAATTAGCTTAGTTTTGGTCATAACTTTTATATTTTAAACTGGAATTATCTCAAACGTAATGTGCTGAACGAGAGGTTTCAGAATATTTATCTCGGGTGTTGGCGGCATCGAAACCTACATCCGTGGAAAACATCAAACTTAATTATATCGAACGATTGAAACTATTACCCAAAAGAAAAATCATTTTGCACGTGCGAAAGAAGCATGCCAGTAGCTTTCCGTTCTTTAACAAAAATACTCGCTTTTGGGTCCCATCTTGTTGCATAACAGATTATATATAACCGAATAATAAAATATGCAATATTTCATTCCAGATGAAAAGTTTATAATTTATATAAGTTTATTATTTTCATGTATATGATTCAATAGTATCACGGATCTATTATCATGTTTGCGGAAAAAAGGGAATTATTTTCAAAATATGTGTTCATCATTTTCTCAATTTGTCGATTTTCCATATGGGACTGATACGCAAGTATGGGCAGTACTGCGCATTAAAGCAAGTATGGGCAGTTGTGTTAAATGCGCAGGCAACTTTATACATACATTTTAGAAGCATTTACGCACCAAACGGCGCTTTTGGTGTCACGGGTTGCTCAACTACATCACTATTACACTGGGGAATCTTGATGTATTTTATTTATGGTAGTAGATAGGTTTCTACGAAACACAAATTTTGCATAAAATGTTCAAAACGACGAATGTAACAATGAGAGATTCTCTTTGTTTACTTTCTCTTTCGATTATTACGGTACTCTTAGCAATCCTTCTCTCCAACTATTCACCGATTATAATAACTAAGGCTATCATCTTACAATCTGCACTGAAGAAATTACCGAAAAAGCAGGAATATTTCGCAATAATCGAAAGAGAAATATAAACAAAGAGAGTCTCTCATTGTTACACTCGTTGTTTCGAACATTTCATGCAGAATTTTAAGCTATAGATTTGGTGTTAGTATAGCCATATACAAACTGTAAGTTGCTTTGCTTGGAGGAACATACGTTTATCTTGAAATTAGGCAGGTATATCGTACCTCTGTCCTGTGAGTAGCCTTAAGAATATTTTACACGTAAAATATGAAATTTAATACCTGTGAGTAAAATTGATTGTTTCCGCCGGAGTTCCTAGTTTGAGATTTAGTGGTGTCAGAATCTTCTCCGTCCTGTAAAATTAAGCTATAAAATTTCTACTTGTTTAAGCACAATTAAATTTTTTTTACGTCGCTATCAATATCAATATCCCTGTCATCGTCGCTCATATTGTCGTACGGATCAACAGTGCTGACCTTTCGTGTCTGCTGCTCCTCGTACAAACGCATCCACAGGCTGTTGCTTTTCGGCTTTACCTTTTATCACAAACACGCACCAGCAAACAATTTAACTTTACTAATCTCGGCAATACAAATGAATCGAGAATTTCGGTGAACCAATAGCACCAAAAAACAATATTATTTATGTCTGTCAAGCCTCAAGAGAGAAATACCTTGACAATGCAACGTGATATAATCAGGGCTATCAGATCAAATTTACTAATAACTAAATTTAATCGTTTTCAAAATATCAGAACTTCAATACCTCTAAGACAATTCCAGTATTCTATTTAAGCAAAGTGAATAAATAAATATTTGACTATAAATTGCAATTTTTCGAAATGTACGGGTATCTGGAATATATCTTCAAAAAATAAATAAAGAATTTATTTCATGTGAGCAATCTGCAATCCTGGAAGCCCTAGTTGTAATGATATGTTTGTACGGTTAACATAAACTACTCATGTATAAATAGAAATTCTTTCACGCAACTCTCAGTAAATTTTATCACACCGCATAGATCCGATTATTGGCCCGATTATCTCCGCATTGGCATGGACAAGCCATTGAACTCACAATCTAATAAAGTTTCAGGACGCGACGACTTTCATGAATTTCAGATATATTTAATCTAAATTCAAAATAATGTCAATAAAATTCTACCTACACTATTTTAATTTTTTTTCCGAAGAAGGCTTACTGGTTCATGCTCAAACACTGAAAATATTCCGTATTTCTATGTGTCAGTTTTGCACGATACGCTTTGTGCGATGATTCATGTGGTTGGTATTTTGAGCTCCTTATTCTAGCACTGAATTTTACCGCTCGTTCATACTACAGATAACATTTATACATGCTCTAACATATTTTTTCATCCTGTGTAAATTTCAAATTTGCTGTACATTGGAAACATTACTGCCATCTACTCGACTGTTCATCGCGATTTTTCACAACGTTCCGGAACGTGTAAGCGGAGGCTGTCGGAATCGGAATCGGAATGGAGCGCCACTCCCGAAGGAGATCATCCACCAAGGTGGCTTTGTCCAGCTATTAAGACCTTCTCCTGAGTCCACCTCGCCACAGTTTGATCTAGATTTAGGAGCGGGAGCTGAGGCATCTAGGTTTCCTAGTGGTTGAATCTTTTCTTGGTGGTTTCTATTCAACGACAATGAAAAAAGACCAACTAAAATGATATTACCCAATTTATCGTTCACTATTACATAGAAAAAGATTTTACTCTGCGAGATTCGAACACACTACATTTCGTTAGCTAACTTATCACATTCTGCCTTTGCGTCCCTTGCTATTAGAGGTGTCCATCTCCTCTGTGTGACGAAGAGCAAGTATAATTTCTCCTCTCGCACTGACAATATCAACGAGAGCTTTTCTCTTTCACACATATGTACCACTGTTATATAAAGTGTGCACGCATCATGGGAGCGAGTGTTTATTCTTTTCAACTCTAGTATTCGATCACACTAAATTGCTAGAGCAGAGCTCTGAAATTCTCTGAGGTCGATGAAGATATTTTCTCCGAAATGCGCACGCCGGTGAGGACTCGATTGTATGGTTCGCATAAGAGAAGCGTGGGGCACGCATATTCAACAAAAGTACAATTTATCATAACATTCAGGGGTCACATAAATAGTGTGGACTTTGCGTCTGCTTAGCGGTTCAAATTGAACTGTTAGGCGGAGATGGCGGTTCAATTTGAACTGCTTTAAGCACTGATGAGCCGAAGGCGAAACGCGAAGAAATCGAAACTATATATGTACTTTACGTACAAACCAAAAACCCCAAAATGTTCAAATTCTGCGGCGGCCAGTAGTCGGTCGTCACTTGTTTCCGTCCAAGACGTCAGATAGGATATGGCACCTAGTGTCATATCCTTAAAGGATCACATAAATAGCGGTTCAAATTGAACTGTTAGGCGGAGATGGCGGTTTAATTTGAACTACAATTTATCTTTAAAGTTTAGTTTCTCCTTACTGCGAAAACGATTGTCATAGCAAGGCCATCGTTACCATCTAAAAAATTAAAAATTAAATCACATAAGTGTTCGCTCACTAGCACGCACCAGTAGTCACTTGGGTGTATTTAGGCGATAGCGCGTGAGATCAATTCATGAGAAGTGAATGTGTTTCACTTGCATTCATGGCTGCTCGGCCATCCATGGAAGTTGACCATCAATGTCAACTTCCCTCTCTGAGCAGCCTAGATAGCCGTGTAGTGTCGGTAGCGGTTTCCCAACTGGCTAAGAATAACGCTACGGTCCACCTGTACCGGTGGTATAAGTCCACCAAACAGGTAAGCCGTGTGGCATCCGGCGGAATTATTTTTTACCAAGAATTGATCCACTGGTTTCCTGTTCCATGTCGTAAAAGGCCACAAAAATAGGAACTCCTAAGCCAAGGTGTATTTCCGTGCCGATGGCTGAATGGCTGCAGGAGGTTAAACAATGCAGTCGTGAACGGAATATCTTGGGGTGTTCCCTTACTGTGTTAAGCGAAGCTCTGGCACAGTGGACGACTTCTTTCTTCGCAACTCGTGGGTTTTAAATGATAATAACATTTAAAAAAATCCTTACATGGTTCGCTATAGGCGATTATAAGCCAATATATTTGGTTTCTTGTAGTTGTTGTACGGTTGGTGCTGGAGGTGGAATGTTCGTTACTCTAATTTACAATGGTTAGAGTGGCACAAATCAATCTTCAGCATAGACGTACAGCAACTATGAATCTATCAAGACTTCTTCAAGAAGGTAAAGCTTCTATAGCTTTGGTTCAAGAACCATATTTCCAAAAGGAAAACTTCTACGTTGGAAAATTGTTAAACCCAGTCTTTGTTGCCTTCAACAAGATCGGTATGACTAATCCACGTGAAATGCCTCGAGCATGCATACTTGCAAATAGTGCTCTCGATGTTTCTGTCATATCGGAGCTCACAACTCGGGATATTTGTGCTGTCACAGTTGGTATGACTATTGATGGCCTAGACAGGAAATATGTCTATTGTTCGGCATATTTACCGCATAACCAACCTTCGCCAAGCGATGACTTCAAAAAGGTTGTATCATACTGCTGCAAGAGTGATATACCGCTTGTAATCGGCAGTGACATAAATGCTCACCATATCATTTGGGGCAGCACAGATATAAATTCGAGAGGCTCTGATATGATGGAATTCGTGAGCAGTACAAACCTGCACA
The DNA here is from genome assembly GCF_030247185.1 of Malaya genurostris. NCBI lineage: Eukaryota > Metazoa > Arthropoda > Insecta > Diptera > Culicidae > Malaya > Malaya genurostris. Next base: position 78,490,605 of record NC_080570.1, on the reverse strand, counting down.
TAGTCAATGCTGGAAACCGCCCAACTTTTGCGAGATCTGGAAGAGAGGAGGTTTTGGACGTAACTCTCTGCTCTGATAGAATTGCGCATGAGTTGGTGAATTGGCTCGTCTCCGATGAGCTCGAACCTTCGTTGTCTGATCATAAGTACATATTCTTTGATCATTCAAACGTTGAATTTGATATTATCACATATCGTAATCCCAAATCTACAAACTGGGACCTCTATGAAGAGGGCTTGGCGACTAGATTTTACGGGTACCAACCAACAATTGAAACCCCAATTGATTTGGAAAATGTTGTCGACGAGACAAATTCACTCATAGTTGCAGCATATGAAGAGGCTTGTCCACTTCGGATTGTGCGAGCTACTAGAGGAACTCCTTGGTGGAATGCTGAACTTGCTAGACTAAGGAAACTATGCAGAAGAGCTTGGAACCACCGACGCAGAGATGGGTCGGAGGCATTCGTGTTGGCTCGAAGGGCTTACAAAAATGCTCTTCGATCGTCTGAGCGAAGTGGTTGGAAAAGCCTCTGCACAAATATCTCTAGTCTCAACGAGGCTAGCAGATTAAATAAGTTACTTTCGAAGTCTAAGGACTTTAATGTCAGTTTCTTAAGAACTTCAGATGGTGAACACTTGTCTGATGAAAGTGATGTACTTCACTGCCTTTTTAACACTCACTTTCCAGGATGTATGGATCCATCACCGACAGCTCTTCCCGAGACTTTTTCAGGTAGTTACGATTCTTGGGCCCTTGCTCGAAGCGTTGTGACGATTGAATCGGTCAAATGGGCAGTTGAGAGTTTTGCTCCGTACAAATCTCCTGGAAAGGATGGAGTTTTCCCAGTATTACTGCAGAAAGGGTATGAACATTTCAAACATGTTTTGAAGAAAATACTTACTTTAAGTCTTACGACTGGATATATTCATTAGCTCATTTCTTCTTAGCTCATTTCTTCTTAAAACAGTGGAACGCATAGTCGATCACTATATCAGGAATGTTAGTCTGGGCGTGCATCCGCTACATGGAATGCAACATGCTTACCAGCGTGGAAAGTCCACTACAACCCTGTTACATGATGTTGTGTACAACATTGAAAAAGCTTTCTCACAAAAGCAATCTTGCTTGGGAGTTTTCCTAGATATTGAAGGTGCCTTTGAAATATGTTTATTTATTTCGTCAAGCAAATGTAGACTACATATAAATTGTTTACAATGTTCACTTACATACTACACATTATTTCTACGACAAAGCTTAGATTTGATTTGATTTTTTGACATAGTAAGGTCAAGATGTTCGCAGTATTGATTGTAATGGCGCATTATTCGATTGACTGGACTGTATTTTGCATAATTTGTTCTAGCTTGTTTTTCTAAAAATAATTTCCTGGAACGTAGTTGGCGGCTAGGTATATAAAAATTTAATTGCGATAATAATAAAGCTGATTGAATGCGTTGAGAAATAATGTCGCTGATAAAATAAAGCATTGCAAAGTCGCGGCGTTCTTTAAGTGTTTGTATATTGATAAGCATGCAGCGTGCTTCATATGATGGTAGAGGAAATGCTGTCCAGTTTAATTTACGAAGTGCATATAAAAGAAATTGTTTTTGAATAGATTCGATGCGTTCTTCGTGAATAATATTGTATGGATTCCATACTAGGCTGCAATATTCCAAAATAGGTCTGACATATGTAGTGTATAATAATTTAATTGTGTATGGATCCTGAAAGTTATGACTGAAGCGTTTAATAAAGCCCAGCATGCTATTAGCTTTATTGATTATGGTATTGTAGTGTTCCACAAAAGTGAGCTTGGAGTCTAAGATTACGCCTAAATCTCTTACAATTTTACATTTTTCTACAAGTTGATTTCCTAGATGTATGTTTATAGGTATAGTTTCATTTTTCCTACTGAAAGTTATTGAGTTACATTTTTTTACATTGAGTTGGAGTAGACTTTTGCAGCACCAAATGTGGAATAGATTGATTTCGTTCTGGAATATTACAGCGTCGTTGATATTTTTAATTTCCATGAAGAGTTTCATGTCGTCTGCATATATAAGCACTTTCAGATTTTTAAGTATGAAGGAAATGTCGTTTATATGTAAAATGAAAAGGAGAGGCCCTAAGTGAGAACCCTGAGGTACGCCAGAAGTTACATTAATTGGTTCAGACAGTATGTTTTGGAAGCGGACTACCTGTACACGATTCGTTAAGTATGATTTGAGCCATTCAAGAAGAGTATGTTTTATGCCATATTTTTGTAGTTTGTGTAGAAGTAAAGGTATGTCAATACGGTCGAAGGCTTTGCTAAAGTCAGTGTAAAGAGTTTCTACGTAGTTGCCAGCGTCCATTGCATTCAGTGTGAATGTCATAAATTCTAAAAGATTTGTTGTAGTTGAGCGGCCTTTAAAAAAGCCATGTTGTTTGTTTGTTATTACATTTTTAAGTTGATGAAAAAGTTTTTCGTTTACAATTTTTTCAAATAATTTTGGAATGCATGAGATAATTGCTATTCCACGGTAGTTCCGAATGTTAGATTTTGCACCAGATTTAAATATTGGTACAAGAAAGGAAGATTTCCATGCTTTAGGGAAAGTACATTTATTAAGTGATAAGTTAAAAAGTAGTTGTAGTGGTAGTGTAAGTTCTTCAGCAAGATTTTTTAAAAATATTGGTGGTATGCTGTCAGGTCCAGGCCCTTTTGAGGCGTCTAAGTTTTTCAGTGCTGTCGAAATATCATGTTCTGATAGATAGTTTACAGAGATAGAGTTGGAAAATGCAGGTATGAAAGAGAAGTATTCACGGTCACGGTCAGTTTCTGAATAAGATGTATATACTTCTTGGAAAAAATTTGCAAAGTGATTGCAGATTTCTGTACTATTTTTCCCTACATGTTCGTCGAGGTGCATTTGAGATGGAAAATTGTTGCTTTTTAGTTTAGTTTTCGTGTAGTTAAAAAAGTTCTTAGGGCAAGTCTTTATTTCGTTTTCAATTTTGCGGTTGTATTCTTCGTGTGCTGTGTTAATGGCTATTTTGAGTTGATTGCATAGATTTAAGTAATTTTGAAGATGGGCGTCACTTTTTTCTTGTTTGTAAGTTTTGTGCGCTTTTTGTTTCCTATTTTTCAAATGTTTTAGTTGTGAATTGAACCATACAGGTAATTTGCTGTTATGATTTTTTCTTCTTCTTTTCATGGGCAAAGTTTCGGATAATATTTTGTTTATAATGTGATAGAATTTGTTTATTTCGACGTCGACATTTCCTTCTGTACTCAGTATGTTCCGCCAATTTATTATACTTAGTCTACACTTGACTTCTTCAAAGTCAATTTTATTGTATTCCGGCACTTCCTCATATTCCAAGTCGTAGGGAAGGGATGCATTGTGTGTAAATAATGAATATTCAATTGCGGTGTGAAATGCTTCATTTTTCCATAATGGCAGGTTTGATGCATTCACACAAAAGTCTTCTGTGCAATTTGTGAAAAGAAGGTCTAAATATGCGTTTTGTTGATTTTTTACGGAGTTTACTTGATGTAGGCCAAAATTAGAAATTTTGTCGAAAAAGTAATGCAATGTTGGGTTTTCTCCTACGACTGGAAGTAAGATTGATTCATTTTCAATGTCAGAAATGAAGTCCGCATTACGTTGATTGAAGTCGCCAAAAATATGAAGCTTTACTTCAGGTTCCATATTCGAAATAATTGTGTCTAAAGATTGAAAGAATAATTCAAAAGAGAATTTGTTCGCATTTTCGGGTGGGAAGTAGACAGAGCAGTAAATATGTTCTTCTCCCAATATTGAGACTTTGGCCCATACATGCTCAAATTCTTTATATTCAGGAGTAATAATTTCTTCAGAAGTAAAGCAAGAGTTTATGGCTATGAGGACTCCACCTCCAGATTTTTTCTGACAGAGAGATAAATTTCGGTCGTGCCGGAATACGTTAAAATTATTTCCAAATACTTCTTCGCTTCTAACACTTTCATAACGTTTTCATTTGATAACGTGTCTTTCAATTCAATTCTGGAAGCAGCCCGTGGTCATGGCATACCTTCAAGTATCACAAATTGGATACACGCAATGCTTAGCAATCGACTTCTTTGTTCATCGCTTCGGCAAGCAGAGATTAGAAAGCTGAGTGTCTGTGGGTGTCCTCAAGGTGGTGTACTATCCCCACTTTTATGGAACCTAGTCGCTGATGGTTTGTTAAGGAAACTTAATAACCTTGGATTTCCGACTTATGGTTTTGCCGACGATTATCATATATTGATGACCGGTATAAGCATTAACACTCTCTTTGATTTAATGCAGCAAGCCCTGCGATCTGTTGAACAATGGTGTTGTCAGGTTGGATTGTCTGTAAATCCGGGCAAAACATCAATGGTGCTGTTCACTCATCGTAGGATAATCACAGGAGCTCGTCCGTTACAGTTCTTCGGTTCAGAGGTCACTGTGGTCGATCAAGTTAAATACGTCGGGGTTATTCTTGACTCAAAACTGAATTGGTCTGCTCACACTGACTTCAGGATTAAGAGAGCTTGTATGGCTTTCGGCCAATGCAGACGAGCTTTTTGGAAAATCATGGGGACTCAAACCCAGATATATTCATTGGATCTACACAACTATTGTTAGACCAATTTTAGCATATGGTTGTCTTGTATGGTGGCAGAAAGGAGAAGTCGCGACAGTTCAGTCAAAGCTAAATCATCTCCAAAGGATGGTCCTAATGGCGATGACAGGAGCATTCACGACAACTCCTACTGCTGCTCTAGAGGCGCTACTGTGCATTAAACCACTACATGTGTTCCTAAAACAAGAAGCATTATCTTGTGCATACCGTCTTAGGGTTACAGGGCTTTGGAACAGTAACCCATTAGATTATGCTACCAGCCACACTCGCTTGTGGTCTCAAATGGTTACATGGGATGAGTATTTACTCGCTCCTAGTGACCTAACTCTCACATGCAGTTTTCCTTTCAAAACATCCCGAATAGAAATTTACATTAACTTTTATTTTACAAACGCGTAAAGAACAATATATACCATGGTAATTATTGTTTTTTATTGTAAAGATTCAACTTCAAGCAATGTGTAACCAACAGTCTTAGAATAAAATTACTGTTACATTATTTTCCATAGTTTTTTATTAAAGCTTAGGATATTAAGTAATTCACAATCATAGAAAAATGGCAATTGTTGGAAAATGTAAGTTATTTCCGATACCGCCAAACGAATCTTCCTAAATATATCATTTTATTTTTTAAGTATACCTAATTTTTTTTCTTGAATTTCCACTCAACTGCTAAAGCAGCTGAAAAAATATTATTACGTATGTCAACTCATCTTACCTTCTGTGAATTTTTAAGATGATTTTTATTTAATGCAATGAATGCATCGAAATGCAAATATTAGCTCTGGTATTATAGTTTATTAAATAAATAAAAGACAAATTTTGAACAATATAAAATGTTGTTACGTTATTGAACTCGACTGTGTTTTTTTCCAAAACAATTAACAGTGTACATGACTTCACACATTATAACCTTGAATTGAAAAAAAGATTTTACGATATCCTGTCGCGTTCAAGCATTTATTGTTCTTTAATTAAGCGTAAAATGCCTAAGCGTAGCAAAAAACCTGATCAAAAAATAGTTTTGGTATGTATAATTATAAAAAGGACGGACAAAAACTAACGATATGTTTGTTTGAAGGTGGAAATAAAAAGAAGCAGCAGGGAGCAGCAATCTAGTTGGATCTAGTGATTTTAGTGGCTTTGCTACGACCTCAGCACTGCCTCAATCAGTAAAACCAAATCGTTTCACTATATATACTCCGCTACCGAATCAAGCTTCTTCATCCAATCGATCTGGTAAATTGAATGATCCTTTGACTGCTCCGGAAGTTGAAAAATCTCCGGATATCAATGTTTCTGAATCTGGTGTATGCATTCGTTCTGTCAGAGAGGTCACCCTGTCGGTCACTAATGGAACATATAACATGAATGAAAATTCACATGACGAACCCAGCACCGCGCACAAGACGAATTGGCATGATGAATATAATAGAGTACTCGAAAAGTTAAAAAATAAAATAGCTGAAAATAAAAAACAAAAGGAAAGCATCGAAAAACTAAGGAAGGATTTGGCAGAGGCGAAAGACATCGCTCTCTTTCAAATACAGGAAAACCAGAGATTGAAGTCTAACGGACAAGTTGTAAGTTGTTTTTTTTTATTAATGAATTGAATATCAAGATACCTAAGAGACAAACTTGTATGCATGTAAATGTTTTAACGATGTTTTCCTGTCTGAAAAAGACTTTTACGACTGATCCAAATATTAAAGTAACCGTGAAGCAACTGGAAGATATAGACAGAGAATCGAAGAGCGTTGGACAGTTTGTGCAGAATCTGGCTTTGCTGATGTACGGAGCTGAAGCCTTGCGAGAAATGTCGGTTACTGGTCGCAAATACGCACAATCTACAGATAAATTAATAAGACCGGCAATAGACGAAGCTAAGCTGCAATTTATCTACAGTAAGCAAATAGAAATGCTCAATCATTTTTTTTAATTGTTTCAATCACACCATTTCAGAAAAAGCTCAAGAGAGAGTAGGTTTACATAAAGGAATGAGTAATTTTTCGATCATCTCTCTTGAAGCTAATCGCGCAGTAATCAATAGAGCACTCGCAGAAAAAATAGCTAATTTGAGGAAGGCAGCCATCTACGCATCCAATCGTAACATTCGAAACTAGCAGGTTTTGAAGACATTCAAAATATTTTTAAAGTGTTATATCGTTTAATTACCGTTTCAAGAGAAATAAGATACTTGGCAAGTTATTGAATTTATTTATATTGAACTAATGGAATACTTTTCATTGTCCTTATATAGTAAAAACAGTACATATTGTATGCAGAATAACAAAAGTACAGTAAAATACATTGTTTGAAAATTAAATTTAACTGTTTTTTCTATGTTGACCCAGTAAATGAACTACTGTTCAAACATTTTCCATATATGGAATATTATGGTAAATAAAATCTGATACGGTTGCAACATGGTTTGCTCAGTGTTACTACAATGCTTTTTGTTGAAAGAACAATAAATTTACATCAGAATCCAAGAGATTATAAAAAGTCACATCTTATTCAAATTGCAAATTAACATTAAACGTTATAGTTTTTGAAAGAAAAATGTATGGAAAAAATTGATTTTTTTTAATGTTAAGATACATAACCACCCCCTTTTTTTACTGTAAAAACCGATTTTACAGTAAAAATTGAGGTTAAAACGTTAAATTTCATTGTTTCTTCGGTGTTCGGTTTACAATGCATTTTGTTGTAAAATAATGTATTTTTACTGTACTGTTACAGTTAATATTACTGTTTTGGTGCAGTTCATTTCTATTCGGGATTCCATGTGAGCTATCCTCTTCGTGAGGAATGGTTGTCTGGTTGTCTGGAACGACAACTTGATGAACACATAGTTTGTTATACGGACGGTTCTCTGTTGAATGGTCGTGCTGGTGCTGGTGTCTACTGTCGTGAAATGAGGCTGGAGCAGTCTCTTTCACTTGGTAGATACTGTACTGTGTTCCAAGCACAAATCTACGCGATTCTGTGTGGAGTACAATCGGCACTTCAGCAGAGGATCTGTGGTAAACGAATTTATTTTTGTTCCGACAGTCAGGCAGCCTTAAAAGCACTCAGTTCGAATGACTCACGGTCGAATCTAGCGATCGCATGTCGAACTCAAATTGAAGACCTCAGCATTTCAAATGCTGTTTACTTCTTAGGGGTACCCGGTCATTCTGGTATTACTGGAAATGAATGGGCTGATGAGTTGGCTAGAGCTGGTGCAACGAATGATTTCGTTGGTCCTGAACCAGCTTTACCACTTTCAACTAGTTGGATAAAGCACAAGATTCGTTCTTGGGCTGCATCCAAACATGCCAGCTACTGGCGCAGCTTGCAAACTTGCGCTCAGACAAAAGCATTTCTACCAGATTTAAATCTGAAAATGTCAAAGTGTCTACTGCATTTCTCCAAGCAACATTGCAGTATTCTGGTCAGAGCTCTGACTGGACATTGCAAACTCAATTATCACATGGCTACTATTCAACGTGCTGAGTATTATTCGTGTGATTTGTGTGAATGCGATTATGGTACTTCATATCATCTTATATGTAACTGTCCCGCATTGACGCAGCTACGTATCCGGGTTTTTGGTTCTCCATACATGGTTGAGTCTGTGTATGCGGAGCTAAAATTGAAGGATATTCTCTCGTTTCTCACCCAATGTGGTAAGGAGCTATAGTCAGAAGGGTTCATCGTTCTTCCTGGAGTGAATGAATCCCTTCTGTATTCACCTTAAATAGGGTTTAGCAGATTGTTTGGCATCCTTTAGGGGGTGCCGAATTTACTTCTGCTCGTACATACTGCGAATCGTTCTGCATTCTTCCGGGAGTTCAGAATGGTGTCGCTTTTGTAAGATCTCTAAATCCTCTCGGGGGTTGGAGGTTTTATTAACAGCAGACTGTTCGGGACCTCGTAGAGGTTCAGAATTTACTTCTGCTTCCACTAAATGTGATCCTCAGCAGATTGTTCGGCATCCCTTAGGGGTGCAGAATTTACTTCTGCTTTTATGTGTTTTTGTGTCGTCAATTTTTCCCATCCTCCTAGTCCAACCCTTACCATTTCCTTTCAATCCTTCCCTCTTATATATCGGGAAAATGATGCTAAAAACAAATTGATGGCAAGGCACAAATCTCCAAATATCAAGGGGAACGTGCCATTTGAGCCAATTTGTTCTGATTCCTGATTCCTGGGTGTATTTAGGCGATAGCGCGTGAGATCAATTCATGAGAAGTGAATGTGTTTCACTTGCACCAGCTGCTTTAACCTCAAGCACACTTAAATGCTGTCTATTCGACACTGAGAAGAAGTGCGCTTTCCTCTTTGTGCGATATTTCGCTTTTGGCATCCCCTTTGTAGATCCGTGGATGGTTGACCGGGTTCTTTGTAGCTAGATGGTGGGGTCAGAAGTATCGCTGGCTATGTATGACGGTGTGTCGGGATATTGACGGTGCGGTGATCTCTTCCACGAATTAGAACAAAGTAAACGACCAGAACTGTGTAATCCTCAGTCTCATGCCTGTTATAGGAATAGTTCTAGGAATCGGTTCAGCCAATTCAGAGCAAAGTAAGTGTATATTTTGTGAAAGTTTTCGCAATTTTTTCCTTGAAATTTCGAAACCGGAAATCAGATCCTAAATTTTAAAAAATCTATGCGACAATAGTACCTTTCATTTGAGCCTAAGATTTCGAAAATCGGTTCCGCCATCTCGGAGAAAAGTGGGTGCATATTTTTTATACACACACATACACATCCAGACATTTTGCGTACTCGACGAACTGAGTCGAATGGTATATGACATTTCAAAAGTCAGTTTTCACAGTGATTACATAGCCTTTCTATATGAGAAAGGCAACAATACTGCCCACTGTGCGAGAAAAATAAACTTTTACCACGCTACTTAACTGATCGCGAGTAATCATGACCACGCTCTTCTGTCACCGAGTGTTACGTACGTCATTTGATTGTTCTGATTTTGTGAGTGCTAGAAATAATTTACATCCAAACATAATTTTGATGGTGCAAAAATAAGAGGAACAAGTGCAGAATGCACAGGAACAAGTGTAGAATGAACAGGAATAGGTACAGAAAGTGGGAAAAATACAAAATAATATAGAGACTACAGGTTCAGAGATAGTACAGGAACAAGTGCAGGAACAAGCAAAGACACATAATAAGGCTGTAGCTGTAGACCTCTTCCGCTACCTCATAAAATGAATGTGTACCGTGAGTAAAAATAAACAAATGTTATCTTTCACGCAGTGAAAAAATAACCAAATATGGGATTTACACAACAAATTTTTTATTGAAATAGTGACAAACGAAAATCTGAGTTGATATTGCAAATATTGCTACTTGAAACTACAAAACATTATGATGGATTAGTTTGTTTCAATCATTACTTTTATAAAAATAACAAATATTCTACTTGTGCGTTCACGCCGAGCAAAATATTGTAAATTTTGGCTTCAAGCAACGATTTAATTTGTTGAAATAGTGACAAAATAAAATCTGATTTGAAATTACAAATATTTGAATCAATACAACTCAACTGTAGAGTAAATATAATTTACCATTGATAAGAGCTTTAGCTAAAATTAGGTTATTGAATGAAACCCAAAATTGGGTGGATTGTATGTAACATTAGGTTGTTTTGCATTTCCGTGTACACCCTCATTCAACATAAATCAAAATTGAGTGACACACCACTCAAATTCTAAGACAAGACCTGGCAACTGGCTTCTTATTCTTCCTTCCGAATCATCCTTCTCGTCATTTTCGCCCTGTGAAAAAAATACCAACGTATCGGCTACAGTGTAGCCATATTTACAGATTTTTTAATAACTATGTTAGGAAAATAAAAATCACATTTAAATTTTTAGACTTTAGGTTTTTGATTTGAAATAAACATGAAAAATGTTTTATTGAATGCATTTCTTTATTATATATTAATGCTTAAAAACAATTAATTGAGCTTTGATGACAAAACACGAAATATCTTATGTTGAACGCAAAATCGAATCCATTGTTGACGTATTACCGGATCTTTTGGGAACCGGAAAAAGTCAGGTTTGGATAGAATTGCTTAGTGCGACCACAGTGTGGAACACAACAGTTCATTCTTCTCGTAAAACTAAACACACTTTCGAGTTTACACTAATTTAACAAATCTTTTTTGGTTACACTTTAATTCACTAAAAAGAAAAACGGCTTGATGCCTATTTTAATTACACAGTGCTGCCACTATAAACATTTATTACCAATGAAATTTAAAAAAAAGTGAAACATTCTCCGAAAATTTTCATTCTCATTTGTGAGTTAAAATTATACATTTTAATAAACTTGTTTTCTGATTTTCTTTATACTTGACATCATTGCTCGCGTACCCTGCAAAAGTTTTTTCCTTTCACAATGTGCGGGTAGCAACATCAAAATCAGCCAATCAGAAACTGGTCCATTTTGGAACAAAAGCAGCCCCCCCAGATGTCAGGTCTTATCTTAGCTCAAATTCATAAAAAGTGCACGTACTCTAAACTTGAGTTACCACCTAACTACTCATTTTTGAGTTAATAGACCAAGGATTCAAAATTTGGGTTTTTTTTCCAAAAAATGGTTAAAAATTTTTTTTCAAAATTTGAGTGATTTTAACTTAAAATTTGAGTTCCTTGCACTCAAATAAAGACATTCTTATTCGTAAATGTTTATATGCAAAGTCATTCTTCCTTAAATTATAAGCCCAGAAAAGTGATTCAAAACCGTTTCCTTTTGACCGGTTGATATCCTTATGTTGTACTTCTCACTTATCATAATTGAAACCACAAAATTTCTATTGAAAACATCTATGATTGATGATGTTTTTATGTTTTTTCTTTTAAGTCCATCAGAGAAATAAAAGTACGTCCATCACGTTCAACGTCCAGAAGGCAAGAGAGCCTTTGATTCATTTTATTTACATATTTTACAATTTGTATTTGTTTGTTGATATGAACACTGTCAAATGCTTTAAGAGTTCGTTCGCACATATTACACACTGAACCCTGATACTACAACTTCTTTCCCCTTCAAAATAAGTGGATAATACATTTTGAACAAAGAATTCGATTGTATAAATATAATAACAATAATTTCGACTGCCATATTTTGAAAGCATATTACATGCCAAATTAATCTCGAATTATAAACAAAAAAAATAAGCGATTGGTAGTGAATTCTACGAAATCTATATTCGTCAATAAACGACAAAGCGGTGCAACTCCAGTTGATTATGCACGACTGATCCGGATGTTTGTTATTCACTCGTTGTATCCATTGCCAAAAATTCACTATCAGCCGAGATACAGGCAGCATTGGCTGCGGATTCAAGCTTCGTCCTTTGCAAGTGTCATGATACATTTGTATCATTTCGCCGTAGGCCTTTGCCCGTACACTTTTTTGAAAACACATTTCGTTGCGAACTGCTATCGGACACTTGTCATATCACACAGTTTCTAGTTACACAAATAATAAAGCTTGTTAGAATTAATCATCACAATTGTTGCATAAAAAATGTTGCTTAAATTACACAAACAAAATGGCGTTATTGCTTGAAAATAATATTGTGTAAATACTTTTCTAGGACTTTTCCCTCCAGCGATGCAAATATAATTTATGAATAGTTCAGGGCATCCCATCCTCGTCGCCATTTTTATGTTTTTTCTTTTAAGTCCATCAGAGAAATAAAAGTACGTCCATCACGTTCAACGTCCAGAAGGCAAGAGAGCCTTTGATTCATTTTATTTACATATTTTACAATTTGTATTTGTTTGTTGATATGAACACTGTCAAATGCTTTAAGAGTTCGTTCGCACATATTACACACTGAACCCTGATACTACAGATGTATGGTTTCAAAAACTAGATCTAGAAACGGCAATAAAAACGACGTATTCCTGCATCCTTCAATTCGGTAAGAATATTCCGATAAAGAAAACGCAGTGAGCTGCTAGAAGTAATTTATTCACTCAAATTCAACGCTTACTCTATTGTAAATAGAATAAATGCGAGAGAACTCATAGTCTGAGCAAATTTTACTCAAATCCATACTCAATTTTTGACATATTGTTCCATAGTTTATGAAATTGAGTGATCGTAACTCTAACTATGAGTTATGTTCAAAGAGCGTGTAGGTTAAAATAGAGTATTATTCGACACTGTGTACGCACAAAAAATAAAGTTTTGTGTTTGAAATAAATTAAATTTTTCTGTGTGTAATCATTATGACCGTTGACAGATTTCCCGTTGTTTATGAGTTGGCTGTTTGAAGCGATATTTAAATTTAGTGATTTCGTGCCATAATAAATTTGATTTCGAAGCCAGTAAAATGTGCTAATTAATCATGGATAAACACGCAGTAAAGTTATTTATAAATGATATTGAAAATAAGGAGGACATATACAATGCAATAGTGGACGAATTGCGTGGACGTGGTATCAAATATCGGAAGGAGAAAAGGCCAAAAATTGGGCAGGTAAAAAATTTGTGGTCGCCACAGTACTTTTTTTTTTTAATAAATTAAACTTTTTACGACAGGATAAGGTTCGTTCTAAACGAATTTTTAACGTTCCACTGTATGCGTTAGAGTTGACCGATGTCATTTTAACAAATGGCGGGGTTGCGCAGATCCCTCTTTTTGTTTCGAATGCTTGTCAACGGATTTTAGAGCAAGTTAACACCGAAGGTTTGTTTAGGAAAGCGGGATCTTCTAAAAGACAACAAGAAATTAAGGTAAGGACTTATTATTCCGTATTTACAGTATTCAATTATCAACTCTTATAGGCTAGTATAGAATCCGGAAAATCACTGGGGAGATCTTATCATGTCATAGATATAGCCAACATTTTAAAAACGTTTTTTCGAGACCTCCCGGAACCACTTTTGCCGACTGGAAACATCCAAGAAACTTTGATTCGGTGTTTGTTATCGGGAGACCATAAAGTATATGATCTAATGATCACGTGTTTATTGCTTCCGCCAATAACGTTGAATACGTTGGCGTTTTTCATGCAATTTCTTCATACTGTTTCACTCAATTCCAACAGCAACAAAATGACAATTGAAAATTTGGCAATAATATTGACACCTAACATTATGCCGATAGCAGAAATGATACAACAGCGACTGACTAGTCACGTAAAAGTAATACAACTGCTAATCGAAAACGCTCATCAGATCGGTGTCATTCCAGGACCTCTAATTGAAAAACTTAATGATTCGATTAGTACATTCCGTCATAGTGATACAAATTCTAGCACTTTCCATCACATTACGACGGATAAAAAGAAAAAGAAAAGACGAAGTGGCTCATTAACTCGAATGTTCCATGGATTGAAAAAAATTGTTGGGGCTATAGGATCCTCGGAGAGTTTGGATAGAAGTGAAGGACAAATCGATAAAGACGCATCCGTCTCGGTTGTTACTCCATGCATCAGTAAATCCAATAAGAAACGCAAGGTCACAGATGGAATGCCGTTCAGTGCCAAAAAAAAGTAAGTACGAAATGTCGATCGTATTTTCTGATGTTGTTTATGTTAATGTTAATTGTGTTATGTTTATGTTAATTGAAATTGTCGGGAAGATACACTAATATAATTATAAACATTTTACTCAATTTACACTTAATTTACTTTGTACATGCATTTTAGAAGCATTTACGCACCCATTTTACACCAGACGGCGGTTTTTTAATGCGATTTTTGATAAGGTATGCATCCCTCGCATATAATAAGATTTGAGTGGACAATTAACTTTTTTGCTTTTGCCTTAAATTGAAGAAAATCCTGCTAGAATGATATTTTTTTTACTCGCACTATATAAGATGTTTTCAAGCGCGATCATCAATAAATAGATCTATTAAAACTGTATAATTATTAAAAAATACAATCGTAAAACTATTTCTTTTTTTACTCAGGAGAGAAGTGCTTTCATCACTACCAGATAATCAGGAAATTTTGCCGTATACTCCAACTGCAGTACTCAAGTAAGGATTAGGGATTGCATGTATTGATAAATTATTCCTATGAACGTTTTTCTTTACAGACAAGCGAAGAAATCACGATTGAGCCTCGGTGGTTATCGAAACAAAGGTGTTAAGAACGACTCTCGACACATGCCAATTTCGTCAAATACGTCTATTATTGAAAACAAGCCGATGGAGCGGCGTTGGAGCGTTGTGGGAGCACCATGGGCACGAAAGAAACAGAATCGAGAGACATCTAAAGATCAAGCGAACAGCACCATGAATGACAAAACCGTAGAAGTAGATGAAAAGGATTTGAAAGGGTTATCGCCAGTATTTTCATTGCCTAATCTCAGCACACCTCAACATTGTCAAAATCGTGAATTATTCGAAAGTCAAATATTTCAAAGGCCTTTACTAAAAGGGAAAGTTTTGTTTGATGACGACGACGATAAGGACAACATACAGTCAACACGTGAAGACTTTGACAACGATTTGTATCTGCGAATTCCAAAAAGTGAATACGAAGCTATCAAGAAGCGAGTTTCAGCGATTGAAACAAGAATATCACAAGAATTTAATATGGTGATGAGCAAAGCGGAAGCTAACAAAATGGACAGCACAGACCCAATTGATCGTGTAACGGATAAATATCATGAGACATTGCAGCATACAGAACCAATTGAAGCAACTTGTTCCAGTACGGATCAACTGGCCAAACGATTGAGTCGAGAGCTTAAAATCCGCCGTAGTTCAGAACATAAAGTGATGCGATCTCCAAGCGCACGGAAAATTGGATCCATACGTCGACGATCCCGAGAAAGTGTTCGTCTTTCGAGAAATCAATCGTGGCACTTAGGGCCAAGTACCAAATTGATTTCTCCTAGTAAATCTGATTTATCTTGTTATCCAAAAACTAATCTCAAACGAGGTCGACCAAATACTGTTCAAAGTGGATTAAAACATCCAGAAATAAGTCCAGTAAGTCGCGGTAAGGAGAGAATGGAGGAATCGATACATGTAGGTCAAAGTGTATCTAACGAGGAAAAATTGGAAGATACATGGACTTGCGCACAGACTTTCTTCCAAACCTCAGATGAAAGCTTGGAAAAAATAATCGAACCAAGTAATGCACATTCAAAGCTAGAAGTTTTCAAGACACCTGAAGTAATTAATCCTAATCGTGCTTCAATCAAATCTGCTGGTAGTTATAAAAACGTCACTCCTCATTTTGTAACTAAAATTAATGTAGGGAAAATTAAAACTCCAATGCTACCACCCGGAATTCCTACTCGCAAAACACCAGCCAAAATATCAATGCTTCCATCAAACACACCAGGTCGGCTAGATACATCTTTGCTGAAAACTCACTTGACTCCATTACAAGAATTCCAATCAGGTCGTGCTTCCATTGCAAGATTACGCAGTCAAAATGCAGGCATGGTCATGGCTAAAGCAAAACTATTTGATGGAATGGTAACTAAAACTACTGACAAACTGCCGACACAGAGTGCTCATCAGCAAAGTAGTGATTTCCCTTTGAAACATAACCCGAAAGCAAATAAATATCGAGATACGCCTCTGCAGGCTTCAACGCAACTCCAGTTGCGACTAGTGCACAAAGTTAGAAGCGCTACGAACACGGGAAATAGTCCACAGAGGTCAACGCCGCGAAAGCGCGTGTGCACTAAATCGCCTTATGGTGGAATTAACCGTCGAGAAAAATTGCGATTGGCGGGAAAATCTCCTGGTGTGAAAGCTATTCATTCACCTAATATTATACGAAATATACAAAATAATTCGAAGATGTTTCCAACTAATTCTAATATTAGTGTAAGTTTCTCGCCAAATCTTTATGATCTAGACAACAAAACTCCTCATGCTAAAAAAAAGCATCTAAGAAATTCACCTAAACGACTACTCAAAACTCCTGACGGCAGGGAAAACATGCCCCTTCACTCAAGCGATCGCAAACATACGCCCAAGAAAGTTACACCGCTCTCAAAACTAGCTCTTACATCGCGAGGAAATAATAGCAATGCCGACAACCGAACGAGACGCGAATCACCACGGTTATTAGCCAATAGTACCAGGATCCAAACCACCACAAATGTAGGAATTGATTCACATTCAAACTCCCTCAAGGTATAGGTGGTTGGGTTGAGAAATTTCT
The DNA here is from genome assembly GCF_030247185.1 of Malaya genurostris. NCBI lineage: Eukaryota > Metazoa > Arthropoda > Insecta > Diptera > Culicidae > Malaya > Malaya genurostris. The sequence continues at coordinate 78,473,796 of NC_080570.1, read as the reverse complement.
TTTAGGCAGGCTACCATTTTGGGGAAAAGAATAGATGATACATGTAGTTTTCGAATATAATTATTACTAGAAAATTTTGTTGTTAGCACTCAATGTATCACAGCCAAATCCATATTTTCCCCCTTCTGGTTGACAAGCTTGTTTTTGGCATAAAAAATGTCTTACTTCTAACTATACGGACCGAGTGTCAATTGAAAGTATCTAAAATAGTAGCTTTTTCTGTCATAATTTTGAACGATAATAACTTAGTCATTAGTTGATGGATTGAAACATTTAACATAAACATATATGACAACGTCGTTTCTGTAATTCAATAGTGCACCATTGAATCATTGGTTTGAATTGACCTATGTTTTCACGAACCAATCCCAGCTCACCATAATGATGCCATCCTCTCGTCCGATTTGTGCAATATGAACTATCGCACAAAAGGGAAATTATAAATATATGATCGAACACATTTCTGCTATGGTTAAACAAAGGATAAACTCAAGATTACAATGTCCCATACGATCCATCGAAAAATAGTAATCGTGAACCAGTGAACTTAGTAATAGTGTAATTTGGCTGACCCTTCGTAAATAAGCGTCGATAAACATTTGAAAATGACGGTAAAATACCATAGTAACAAAACAAGTGAAATGTTGTAAACATATCACACAAAATATTTTGTTACTTCCATTCACTTTAATGCTTCGTAAGATAAGATCATAACATATTGAATATATTGTTAATAGTAATTTAATTGATTTTTCAAGTTCCAATATTTACTCGTCATACAGCAAAATACCGAGATTTCTTTCATATTGCATCTTAGGATTGGTACTATATAAATAATCATTGTTATAGTAACGACGGATGTAGCGATTCGACGCTTGTTTTTTTTTTCAAATAATAATTGAACTGTGACTGACGGCGAACCGAAATCATCGAGGGGTCCTTTTGGAATGATACATGAGAAATCATAGACCATTCCATCTTGAGTTATCTTTGCTATGACCATGTTTGTTTATGTAGAAATAATATATATTCCGATGGGAAAAACCTAGCATTTGCCAGATAAATCTGGCAACCTGGCAACGCTGACTATTATGTACAGATGGGAAATATCGAATAAAATAAGTTATCGATAATATCGATATTTCGCTGCCTAATATCGATATTATCGATAAATATCGATATTTTTACCACCGAAATAAAAATTTATTGAAACAAGACAGTACATTTGATTGCAAAAATTAATTTAGGTTCACAGCCGAACAAATTAGATTTTCAAAAATTGAGAATTCCCTGGACTCAAACAAGCCGTGTTTCCCGCTGTTGAATTGACTCTTTCGGAGGCAACTGATGTTGTTAAAGTAATCAAATGACGCTGTGCAATAAATTTCAGCTCTTTGCATGCTGTGTAATTTTCCCAATAAGAGAAAATATCTGTTTTCTCCGGAGCTTGCTCAACAAACGCTGCCAATAAAATACTTTACCTTAAGTCATGTTCGTCCTATAGAAGGGTTGCGTGCAGGAAGTCGATTTTAGCAGAACCTGTCAGCTTGGAGCGAAATTAATCTTCAGTCCAACAACGCCATCGCATGGCATCACATTCAACATATCATGTCAATTGTATGGGCGCGCAGTGCTGCTATTTTGGCGCGCACAAATTTGACGTTTCTATCTCCTAAATAGGATTTGAAACCAAAGTCGAAACATTCATCGCTGAAAAACAGCTGATTGGATTTCCCTTTTTTTAAACATAGCTCAAATATCAAATATTAGATAAAAACTACACGAGCGAAGTAAAAATATGAAATTATAATTTTACTGAATTGGTTGCAATATCGAATATCGATAATTTATGTCAATGCTATGAATTATCGATATCGTCGATATCGTGGTAATATCGATATTATCGATAAATATCGATAAGTTTCCCATCTCTACTATTATGAGTGATTTCTTCTAAAAAAGAGGTAAACATGATTTTCAGTGTACTTCTTATTTATTTCTAATTTTTATCTTTAGTGGACTGAACTTTATAATTTTACAAAGATGGTGAAAGTGCATCATGTGACTGGTTATGATCAATTTATTAGGTTTATTGAGAAATATAAAAATGAAAAGAATACGGTAAACATTCTATTTAGTGGATCTAAATTAGAGAATGGGTTAAGCTGGTGTAGTGATTGTGTAGAAGGTAAATTGAAACGATAGTTTGTCGAGCCTAATACTAATTTTCAAATTTTGCTCGATATCTGATATTGCTTCAAACAGCCAGTCCCTTCATCGAAACTGCATTGAAACATGCTCCCGCAACTGCACATTTTATCTACGTAGATGTTGGTGACAGACAAGCATGGAAGGACATGCAAAATCCCTTTCGTAAAAACGTCGATACCCACTTGAGTGTTATTCCCACTTTGATTCGCTGGAGACACCCACAAAGATTAGAAGGCGAGCAATGTACGAAACCAGACCTACTGGAGATGTTTTTCAGTGATGAAGACTGATTTCTGAATGTATTGTATTCAAATATATTAAATTTTGTATCTAAACCAAACCACTTTGATTGTGTTTAATATATGTTAATATGTCTTTCTCAAGTAGAAATTTGTATGTATTTGAAAATCACTTAATTTTAAAAATCGTGATTCAATTGATATCTATACGTAAAACAAAGCATTTCTCATCATTTTTAAAGTAAATGTCCAATTATTGTACCATGGATTCCATTATAAAGATGCATAGTTTTTAAATTTATTTTATATAATAAAAGGAATTCATAAAAATTTTATGTGTATCATATGTCAGCTGTTTTTCAAAGAAGGACGAACCCTCAAAGAAAAATCGTTCAAGGTAAGTTGAACCATTGGTCCGATTAATGTCCAATAACTCGCCCAACGTGAGGCGCCGATTCGGGATCATCGTTTGCCGATTTTTAAACAGACCATTGAACCGAGTACCATTTTTTTCGTTTAACAAACCCAGCCGACAGAGGTCCATTGTTGATCCATTTCCATCCCCGTTGGACTAGTTTTATTGGAGAATTTTGAAAGGTTCTAATTACCTATTTTTTCCTCTCTCATTTTAAATAAACACTACATACACGCAGAGAAATGCAGCATGTTTAAACTAACAAAACTGTTAGTAGATTTTTAAATTTAATTTATGATGATTTTTAACTGGAATATGATTGTTTTGAACTAATTTTTCCCTTCAACATCACAATGATTCGAATCAAAATTTTTGTCTAGTCAAATGAAAAAAATATTTGTTTTGGCTGATTCTATTGTTAAAATCTACTAACTATTTATTACATGTCAACCAATGTTGAGTTGATGTTATCGGCAATGTCTATGTTGATTCAACCTGTTATACCTTTATATCAAGAAAAAAAATTGGTTCAATCTATCTATGATCTTATTTGAGGCATTTTTTCTCTCGCGGATGAAATTTGTGCGCGTTCTGATAAACTTTTTTAATTCCATAGGAGGTTTTAAACAATTCAAGCGTATGTGTTGATAATTTAGAATATTCTTGAAAAATGCATAGTATTAATTAAATAACACATTTTTTTTTGAAAAATAATTATTTGATGCAGATATCTTGACCGGACTGATGAAGCATCAAAACGTTGGATACTATTCAAAATACGCGGACTTCAATGTGAATAATTTTAAGATTTTGAATACGAGCATGAATCGAAATAAAGTAACATAAAAAACTACCTTGCAAATTAATTTAAAAGAAATCATTTCATTCTTAAAACCAAACCAAAATATGTGATTATAACAAACCAAAGCTAAATTAAAATTCATTTATTTCAACTAAAAAGTTTGTAAATTAATAAAGCGCTGATAATATTTAACTAAAACTAGAGTTCGTTCATTTAAAACTAATTTTTCGAATTGAATTTAGTGTGAAATTGTTTGACAAGAAATTGACAGGAAAGCACAAGTAGAATATTTCTCGACAGTTTTTCTTTGTTTACTTTCTCTTCTATTAATTACCAAGCGGTTTCCACGTTTATCACTCAACTCTTTGCATGAAATAATACCCGAAACTTTCGACTTTCAAACAAAATACCCAACTAACCAAAAGTTCGGATAAAAGAGACTGATTTGGCTTAAGCAGCTCTCAAAGTTAATCAATAGCATTCTAAGCAGCTTATTTTTAATCCATTGTCCACACTTGAAAGTTCGCGCGACGCAGCGGAACGAACTTTTAAGCTGCTTCTAGAATACATTATTCAGCTTCTATGCAGCGAAAAAGTTCACGCGGAACTTGTTCTGTACTTCGAACCGACGACACGACCTGCCACTCGTCTATCAAAACTGTATCGTAAATTCAACTACCCCTCAGTAACTGGAAATGTCAAATCGGAAACGCTAGTGAATTTTTTCAAACTGGCAGCACAAGTTGATATATTTATTGATTTTGAATAACAGTCACCATAACCTTGGTTACTGCATATCGAAGGCAAGATGAATGTAAACAAAATAAATTTCAGATCGGTTAATATATTACGGAACATTTTAATGGATTTACCTGCCTCGAGCGGAATGTAAAAATTGAGGAGTATTAGTTATGTCTTTTATAAAGCCAAGTTCAAAACTCAGGTCTTGACTTGAAACCGTTGTGTGAGAAGGAAGACATGGAAATGACCGACAACGAGCTGAGCAAGGCTAGTGCTCTGCGGTACCTGCATAACGTACGGTAAAATGATTTCTTTGTGGAATTCAACTAGTAATCCTCGAATAGTGGCCAACAAGGTGAAATACTGTTTCCACTGCTGCGCAATCAACCGACACAAAACAATTTTGACACCGGCATATTACACCGAATCCTACTGCCCAGAAAAGCTAGCAGTTGAAGTGTACGGATGAATTGCTGGAAGCAGATCATTGTCCTCGTTCGTTGATTTCATCCATAGTTTCGATTAAATTCCGAAAATCGAGTTCATTTAAACGCATTTCTGCTTAATTTGGACAACGTTTAACACTAATAGAACTATTCCACCGCTTTCAAAACATGTTTATTTGTTTTGGGGTTCCTTGGTAACTAGTGCATAGCAACTTAAACAGTGTTGCTCGAGAAGATTATTTTTATCATTTACAAGGGGTCGCTAGATTTGTGGTAACTGGCGGTGAATCGTTAGCGAACAGTTTTAATGCTGATTTTTCTTCGGAGTGCCTGGTCGTGTCGTCGTTCGAACTGTCAAAAATTGCCACGTGTTTTCGTAAGCAGCTCGAAAGTTCACGCGGAACTTGATCTGTACTTTCATGTTCTCAAAAGTTCCGCGTGTACTTTTAAGCAGCAAGAAAGTTGACTTTTTAAGTAATTGTGGAACTTCTGGTTGCTTGGGTAGTGATATCAAAGAAAATCTTTTTAACCATATCACAATAATCGAAAGAGAGAGTGATTAAAGAGAAACAGTCACTTGTTTATACGCCCTTTTGAAAAATTACCCGAGATTTGTTATTTCGATTATTTTGATCTAGATTTCGATCAAAATATTGATTGAAACAAACTAATGCACTGAGAAAAATTAATCATCATGTTTTGTAGTTTCAAGTAGCAATATTTGCAATATTAACCCAGATTTTCTTTTGTCACTATTTCAATAAAAAATTCGTTGTATAAAACCCAAATTAAGTTATTTTTACAATATTTTCCTCTTCTACTTCGCGTAGAATAACAACACATTTTCCCTCTATATAAAGAAAACACCCGATTTCCACACTATTTTTGTAAGAAAGAAAACAACAAACCGTTCCAACAAACTGAACGAGTATTTCGTTCAGCTTGTTATTCAACAAACGCCAACAAGATATAGGGTAACAGAGGTATTTTGGCCCACTTTTGGACCAATTTATTTTGGCCCGCTTTGTAAAAATATCCACCAAAAGTTGTAATATCTTTGAAAAATTCTTCCGCAATAGGTAATTTAATGTGATTAGCCTCAAAATGATGCAACATGGGTTACCTAAGATCGATTAAATCCATAAAGTTTGCTAGGTGGGCCAAAATATATGAAGTGGCCAAAATACCTCTGTTACCCTAACCGCTTTCTCAGTTGGAATCTTACAAAAGTAAACAAATCGAGTTTCTTTTTTCTACAAATAAATGCTTCAACATCTTACAATTTTGAGCTTGAGCGATCATCTCTAGTTGCTACTCCGTTACTGATCGGAATTAGCTGAAATTGTACAGGGAATTTCTAGATAATCCAACCTGCTACTGGTAAATCATCCTTCAATGTAACACATGGATCAATAAGTCCCGAGACTAACAATGGAAACAACATTTTTTTGCAAAATTTTTTTTTATTCATCAACATAATCACCTTTTAGGGTGATATAATGGTTCCAACGTTTTTCCAATTTTTCAATACCATGTTTATAAAAAAATTTATCTTTCGCTTCAAAATAAGCTTCAGTTTCAGCGATGAACTCCTCATTTGAGCCAAATCTTTTTCCCTGGAGCATTTTTTTAAGATCAGCAAAGAGCCAGTAGTCACTGGGGGCTAAATCTGGCGAGTATGGGAGGTGGGGAAGCAGATCAAAGCCCAATTCGTTCAATTTCGCCATTGTTTTCATCGACTTGTGGCAGGCTGTTTTTGTTCCATCGAAAGCAATCGCGGCACCCACTTGGAAGAAACCTTTTTTATTCATGATATTTGTGTCATCTCAGCAATCCATATGATATGTGTGTCATCTCAGCAATCTCACGGAGCTTCACTTTACGATCTTTCATTATAATTTTTGTCACTTCACTCACCCAGAATTCTTTGATCAGTACCGGCGCCGGCCAGGCCCTAACGTAGATCGTCGAAGGAATGGGAAGGGATGTTAGTCCAACACTTGTTGTTACTAGAGACCGTATATACTACTGCGCACTCCACAAGTGTCGCGGGAGAAGGATATTTGTTAGTAAAAATTTCAGAATTGGTATTATTCGCGCGCGACTCAGTATGTTCCGATTTCAAGATGCTCGGATACACCACTAAACTCACTGACTTCCCGAGTGAACGATTCAACAATATCCTATATTGAAGTCCCGGGAAGTCTTGATTCACAGCTCTTATTCGAGGAAACTGAAGAAAAATTTGCAATACTATCGCGTAAAGAATAAAAACTTCCCTATTTTTTGTAAATGAAATTACGTGATACAAAATAAACGAGTGAATAGGATTTAGACAAAATAGTTAATTCATTGCATTGACATATTCTAAACAGTTGTTATAAAATCATTTTAAATCACCAAATAAAGGTCCACAGATTTCACGCGCGTCTTGATTCTTTATTATTTCCGCTTTGTTGTTTTAATTATTAATTAAAATTATTAATTGGTAATATTGGTTGATCTGGGCAGCCGGCTACCGAGAAAAATATTAATTTATTGTTTGATATATTAATATCAAGTGTTTTTGCCTTTCTCTATAGAAAAGTATTAGAATTGCTGGAAAAACCGACTTTCGAACGGAGACCCATAGTGTTATGTACAATTCGACTCAGTTCGACGAGATCGGAAAATTTCTCTCTCTGTGTGTGTATGTGTGTATGTGTGTGCACTTTTCGAAGATATTTGAACGCGCTCAATTTTCTCAGAGATGGCTGAACCGATTTTAACAAACTTGGGCTCGTTTGAAAGCTACTGTCGGGCCATTGATCAAGTTCAAAGATCAAATGGCTGTGACTTTTGGTTCCGCAGATATGATTGTATAAGTGACGTAACCGACAAAACACGTTGATTATATATATATATATATATATATATATATATATATATATATATATATATATATATATATATATATATATATATATATATATATATATATATATATATATATATATATATATATATATATATATATATATATATATATATATATATATATATATATATATATATATATATATACATATATATATATATATATATATATATATATATATATATATATATATATATAAGGGTGCCCTCATGCAAAATTTGAGCTAAATCGGACTTGCGTAAGGGGTGTTGCCCGGCGGTTAAGGTTTGAAAATTTTCGATCTTGAAAAAGCACCAGGGGAGGGAAGTACATGAAATTTCCCAAATCGAAAAGAATCCAAAAAGATGATTTGTTAAAATAAATGTTTTTCGAGATGACACTAAATCTCGACGTTTCATGCAAGCCTTTTGGAATCAAAAATTGTTTTTTCGGTTTCGGAAATTTCATTTTTTCCGCCGGATTCCACACGGCATCTAGGCTGGTACTGTCCGAAGAGAGCTAATAGGTACTACCAATCTCCTATTGTACCCCAGCCCCTTCAAAATCTTACAATTTTGCCTAGAAACTTTAATTGTATAAAAATCTCAATCTTTGTAATACAAAGAACTATATAGGGCGAATTGTCATTCCATTTGTTTTCGTAAGTTTAGCCCTGGATGCCAGGTAAAAATTTCAAATATCTTCAGACAGGGTTGGAAAAGTCTGTATATCCTAAAAAAATCTGCAGTCAGCAAGTTTGTCTTGCTGGCAGGCATTTCTCTCGCACAGAGAAAAATATTGTAAATGTAATTAAATTTGGGTTTCACGTAACTATTTATTTGATTAAAATAGTGACAAAAGAAAAATTGGTTTAATATAGCAAACATTGTTGCTTGAAACAACAAAACTAAATATTTGATTTTTCTCGGTGGATTAGTTCGTTTCAATAAATATTTTGATAATACCAACAAACATTTTACTTGTGCGTTCCTGTCAATTTCTTGACAAACAATTTCATAGTAAATTTAACTTGCCAAATCAGTTTAAAATGAACTAATTTTGTATAAAGGTAATATTTATAGTGCTTCGAATTTATAAACTTGACAGTTGAAATAAATGTTTAACTTGAAATGATTAGTACTTCAACGTACGCTTTTGTTCATTAAAGTTATTCATTTTGTTTTGTTTTTACGAGTAAAATGATTTCTTTCAAAATAATTTGAAGTATTGTTTTTGGTACATTTTGCTTTTTACATCTATATTCCATGCATTTATAATATTTATTTACACACTTAAATTTTTTAGCTGAGTCTCGGTAAAAAAATGCCGAGATTCGCACAGCCGAGTAACCAGCAATCATCTCGGCAAAAATAAAATAACTGAGCGTCTCGGCACCCTCAAATTTGACAAACGTCAAATATTGCCGAAATCGCCAGCATAAGATTTACTGTTTGCTCAGTGAAACGTTCGCTGGATATTCGGCAATAAAATAAAACGAAAAAATGAAAAAAAAAAAAAAAACAAATTACCGAATCATCAGTAATTAAAAATCTAGTCAATTAATTTTGTTTGTAATTTCTAAACATTATAAACACACCATTCAGGATAAAAAGGCGGGTGGGTAATGTCAGAGACATAACTGGATGTCGTGAATACGAAAACAACTGACATGTTCCTTAACACTTCCGAATATCAATTAGTTGATCAATTGTATGAATTATGCAAGCATTCCCCTTTGCACATTTTTCACAAAAACAAAGAAGGCTTCACTTTTTGTTGAGAGGCTTGTTTCTACCTGATTTCGTTTGTAGCTATTTCACTAATGGGCGGTCCTAACGGCTATAAAAATAGCCGCATTCAGAATTTTAATGTTGATTATTTCATTTCAGATTTGCAAAATTTATTGAAAGAAACTATCAATATGCTGAAGGGACTCGTTTCTAGCATTCAGAAAGGTCAAATTACGTAATTCTCTACGACATTAAACTCTGGAACATTTTTCGCAAAAACAAAGAAGGCTTCACTTGATCTCGTTTACTGTGAGTTTCACACAGCGAAATGTGCACAAATCTAACCAAACTGTTCTAGATTTGCAGTAAACTGAGGATATTTCCCTACGATTTGCGAACAACAAATCCTAATAGTTCTTTAGAAAACTTTTAGAGCCATTAGAACGGCTGATTTTGTGCAATGCTCTCCACCGTTGTTTTTTCACCAATGCTAATGACTGGCAGCTGTGACGTAATCGCTCTTGTCGAAAGCGAAACTAATTGTGCAGACGACACAAAACACATCTGCTCGCAGTGGCGATACAATCCAAACTAATTCAAGTTTTGTTGAGAGGCTTGTTTCTACCTGTTTTCGTTTGTAGCCTTTTCACTAATGGGCGGTCCTAACGGCTATAAAAATAGCCGCATACAGAATTTTAATGTCGAATATATCATTTCGGATTTGCATAATTTATTGAAAGAAACTATCAATATGCTGTAGGGATTCGTTTCCAGCATTCAGAAGATTCAAATTGCGTAATTCTCTACGACATTAAACTCTGGAACATTTTTCGCGAAAAAAGGCTTCACTTGATCTCGATTACTGTGAATTTCACACAGCGAAAAGTGCACAAATCTAAGCAAACTGTTCTTGATTTGCCGTAAACTGAGGATATTTCCCTACGATTTGCGAACAACAAATCCTAATAGTTCTTTATAAAACTTTTAGAGCCATTAGAACGGCTGATTTTATGCAATGCTCTCCACCATTGTTTTTTCCTAATGCTAATGACTGGCAGTTGTGACGTAATCGCTCTTGTCGAAAGCGAAACTAGCTGTGCAGACGACACAAAACACATCTGCTCGCAGTGGCGATAGAATCCAAACTGATTGAATTTTTGTTAAGAGATTTCCTTTTATGTGATTTCGTTTGTAGCTTTTTCACTAATGGGCGGTCCTAACGGCTATAAAAATAGCCGCATACAGAATTTTAATGTCGATTATTTCATTTCGGATTTGCATAATTCATTGAAAGAAACTATCAATATGTTGTAGGGATTCGTTTCTAGCATTCACAAGGACCAAATTGAGGAACTCACTGCGATATTCACCACTTTTCGGAACATATTTCCCGGACGATTTGTTGTACAGCAGCAATTTTGTTCTCTTCCTTAGAACGCGTTCTGATTGGCTGGTGTTGACATGGATCAAATGAGACAGGTGTTCAATAGTGTACTATTGAAATACTTCAATGCTTTTGCTATACACGTTTAAATTGAAAAATTTCGATTCTATTGGTAGTTAGATTATATAAATCCTTTCACAGATCACTGAGCTATGAGCTTGAAAAAAACGAGAAAGGCAAACGCGCCTTATGAATTATCCTCTTTGATACTCGTTTATACCAAACATTTCAGAAAAGTTTAATTTTGAATTATTTGAGACTATGTCACAAAACTGAAAATTTTGTCATAAAATTGTGATCATATTTCCGATGGCATGTCGCAAGAATTATGTTGATTCATTAGATACAACAATAGATATTCACGATCAAAAACTTATCACTCTCTCAGAGGGTAAATTTTGAAAAGGCACCCCATAGTAAAGTAAGTCGTATTCACGACAAAAATTCATTTTATTAACACTTAAAGGAGGCTTACAAATTTGTTGCCAGTAGTGCTTAAAGCCTCTACCTTAAAACATGTAGCATAATAAAAAGCGGCGTTTCCGGATGCGGCCACCTTGAGTCGAGCTGGAAATATGAGAATAAAAATAAATATACAAAAATTTTCAATATTTAATGATGCATATACGGTATTGTTAAAAAAATAAACTTACTTTGATCTATTGAATTTGTCCATGCATTGGGTTATTTTTTCGCATATCCCCCAAAGTTTTGTCTCGATGACTCTTTGAGCCCCGTGTTGGGTGTTTTTCCCTTATAATGTGATCTGATAAAGCCGCTTTTTATAAAGCGAAACATGTCACTATATTTATTCAATATTTTTACTTGCAAGTGGTTCCACGATTCTTCGAAGATTATCCATTTTTTCACTCGAGAAATTCATCAGAAAATAGTCGCGCAATGCGTAGCGAAAATGTAACGTGGCAATAAATGACAGCTGTCGTGCTGAATCTAGGCAACAGCTAGCGCATATTACGAAATCTCGGCAAACGTCTCTGCTGATGTCGGCATATCTGTTGTTTACTGATAAATTCAGCAAGCAATTATACCAAATTTCGGCAAAGTGAAGCATTTTACCGAAATATCAGTGAATGCATTTAACGAAGTTCAGAAACATGCGTATTGATTACTGAGCAATCAGCAAATTCAGGTGTTGCTGATCAGTTTCGGCATTTTATTATGCCGAGCTCAAGAAATGGTTTTAGGTGTGTACATGCCACAACCAATCCAATTTTATTTTTGATAGTTACCAATGATTCGGTGCCCTTCCAGTAAAGACAGACATAACCTGCATCAAATATAGGTTGTGAAGAAAACGTGTTATTGCAGTTTCTAATATTAATTATCAATACTTACGCTTGGATTGTTGAAAAGCCCGCTGAAAAATATATAAGCTGATATAATTTTACTTTTGAAACACGTAAAAAACTTTTCTGTTCATTCACGATTGAAAAAATAGCTCTGGTTTATAAGAAATAGGACTAATACGGTTCTTTTGAACAATAAACTTTGTTGTGTTATTACACAAATAAGACAACAGATAAAACGAATCAATTTTGTTATTAACATAAAGATAAGACAGAATAACAAGCCAATAAAATCAACTATACTTTTGTTGATGCGCAATATATAGACGAATTATTTCAACAATTAAATTAGCTGTAGCAATTGTTTTTTTTTTCGTTTGGCTAGACCAAAATATTATTCACATTGAACAGGGATCTTTGTTGATATTGAAGGGAGAAAATGGTTTGAAACAATCATATTCTAGCTTTAAATTAACATTTATCAGATTTAAAAATCTACCAACTGGTTAGTTATTTCAAACAAGCTTCAATACTCTGCGTGAATATATGTTAAAGTATGATACGCTAAACTAATTTGGCGAGCAAAAAAAAAGGTCGCGACAATTTCAAAAGTCTGTAAATTTTGACGTAAGTCTGCGGAAAACTCGATTTTCAAAAGTCTGCACAACAAAAAATGTCTGCAGCACTATGTACGAAATCTGCAAATTTACAGACAAATCTGCAGATCTGGCTTCTCTGGTTTAGCCCTCCGTGTTTCATGCCAACAAACAGGGCGATACCAAATACAAATTTGTAATCGGCGATACTTCAATTGATAGAAAGGAAGGGAGAAAATGTTTGCCACTAACATAGCAAGTGACGGCATTTCATATTTATGGAGACAACCCTTGCAGTTTCCATAGCTAACCCCAACAACCATATCAACAAGGTAGAAACATAAGTTTAAATTTTCATTTTGAAAGAATAAATATCTATATTTTGGTTTGTCGGGGATTTCTTTAATTATAATGAAAGCACACACTAAGATTAAATCTGAATGTTCGGTAATTCTTTTGCCAAAAACTTCTCTTATCATCAGATCTAACCGATTTTCCGGTAAATGTAATTTATTTTACAGAACTTATGGGAATTATAACTAAACGCTCTCTAAACGAGCTGTTTTGTCGAGCTCTGTAGATAAAGTTACAATTTTTTCGGTAAACCCTAATAGTTGCCGAGTACAGTAAAACAATGCCAAAGATATAGAAAAATCAACTGTTAACCGCTGAACTTAAATTTGATAATCAAGAAAAATTTGCTGTCGAACGGCTCTGATTTTATAACGTGATTTACTATTGTAGTAATTGTTTCAAAATTCAAACACAGACTAACAGACATGACACCATGACTAAATTCTTCTAAAAGAAAATTTTCGTGGGGCACTAGTTCCACCTATATCGAACTGCGTGAACTATTTACACCCCTTGTGTTTAGTAAAAGCACAAACGAATTTCCAGACATGACAGTCACGATCTTTTTTTGGCGCACATCTACGGTCCTCCGTGAAACTGGCACCAATGGTGATAAATTGGTTGCACTGCTGAGTTCCCATCATCGCATTCATAATGCAAATGTCAAACCGTGAGAACCCTTTCGATACGTTAGCTCATTTGTATATATTGAGATTTCATGGCACACTTTGGTCGAAATGATAACAATGCAATTAATCTCGCGCTCCACCAAGCGGTGAGTGCGGTCAATTCAGAAGGTACCGGGAACGGACCAGATTTTTATTTAATATTTGTAAGCACATACATGTCTTTATTATTTGTCTTTGGTAAAAGTATTTTTACTAGTTGGTTGCTCCCCGTTTGTTGGTTGTCCCCTGTTTCTCAACACAGATCAGCTGATTTTGGGGGTGCCTGATTTCAGAATTTCAGGCTTTGTATAACATTGGAAAATGAATAGTCGCAATCAAAGTTTTGCAAGATGACATCACTACCCAAGTAACATTTTGTCGTGAATACGACTTATTTTACTAAGGGGCGCCCTTTCAAAACTAGCCATATGGAAGAATTGGCAGAACTTAATCGTGAATATCTCGACTTGTATTAATGCCAGCAACGTAATTCTTTCACCATTTAATCAAAAATATGATCAGGAATTTAGGATAATATTTTTAACAGTGTGAGATAACCACAAACAACTCAAAAATTAAGTTTTTTGAAACTTTTAAAACAACGCGGAAAACTCTTTACTTTTGCTTGGGTTTTTCGAGCAAGGACGACAATTTTGAGGTAGTCAGGCACATATCTTCAATTGAACGTTATAAAAGGGGAACCGTGGTAAAAAATCGATCATTTCTTCTAGTGAGTTGGATGAAAACAGACGTCGAAGCGAGAAGACGCATTCAAACAGCGACATTGGAGAGCACGCCTTCTGCGTGGTTAAAAACCTCAAATGCTCAGGTCGTAGTTCTCATTTGCCTTCCGGTCGTTAAGGCGAGAAGACGCATTAAACCAGTTTCGCATCATTTGGCACTGCGAGCGGATGTGTCGGTTTGTTTCAATTCAAGCAAGAACGATTGCATCAGCTGCTGATGGTTTGCAATGGAGAGAAAGAAAACATGTCTGCAGCACTATGTACGAAATCTGCAGATTTACAGCAAATATATTATATATCAATATGCATCACTCTTGGGACATCACAGTAAAGTGCGGTGGTAAAAAAGGTTACTAATACACTACAAATTTTTTTAATGCACATATGACAGCCATGGATTCAGTACACTGAATCAAACAAACCCAAATATATGGAATATTTCTCGATATACACTGCACGAAAAAATAAGCTGTAAATACGGTTTAGAATTGCAATCTGATACTAACTCGGAAGAGAACACATTGTTATATAAAAATTCCCTATTTATATAAATGAGTGTGAAATGTAAACGCAGAACTAAACGAATTAATCTTAATGCTAATTCCAAAATTTTACCAACATTTCCGTATTAAGTATTGCAATTTCTTGATTTGAAAATTTAATCCATTTGTGTTCAGGTTAACTGTGATAATGATTCCCGATTCCAGTCCAGTTTGTTCAGAGCATATCATTGAACAGCAGATATGTAATACTACGGTATATTATTGTTTGTAATGCTGTTGGCACTACTGGTATTGCTCTATGTCTTTAATTTACTGTTTATCCGTGAGACAAACAGGTCGAAATCATAGTAAGTTTACAGTTAACAAATCTTTTTTGCTTACACATTAATTCACTAGAAAGAAGAACGGCTGATTTTAATTACACAGTGCTGCCACTATGAACATTCATTACAAATGAAATTGAAGAAAGTGAAACATCCTCCGAAAATTTTCATTTTCATTGGTGATTAAGACGATAGGTCTTAAAGAACGTAATTCTACATTATTTATAGGCAATATTTACTTTCGTCAGAAAAACACATGAAAATGTTCACACCTCTATTTGGGCATCATGCTCAATTAGTTGTGACATTTCACTTCTGGGTGCACGATAAACGCAGACTATTAAATTTGACTGAACTAATAGCCTTGAGCGTCACGAGATGGTGTTACTGTGATGTCCTTTTCGATTTGTATTGAATTCGTTAAAGTGATCCATATTGATATATATTTGTTTACAGACAAATCTGCAGATCTGGCTTCTCTGTTCTATAGATCCCAGCCCTGTCAAGTTGACACACAAGCAAATAAAAAAAATGTCTGCAGGCTTCAATTTCTCTATTGAGTGTTCCGACCGCTTACTTACAACCACAAATGCAATTGTGATTGAACGATTTGTTTTAGTCTTCGTTAAGATGTAGAGCCGTCTTGAGCTAGTTTTAATATGATCAGTATCTAACGGGGAAACAGATTGGAAAATCGACATGTGAACACAATGATATAATGAAAACCGCGAAAATGTTACCGCAGAGACGGGACTCGAACCCGTAGCTAACTCCTAACCGGGGAAATTGTTATTACCAATTAAACTACCCTGCATGTGAAAACACATGAAGAGAAAGTCCAATTGATTGGACGAAAACTAAGCATGCTTCGCTGTACTTAGCCACCACGGTATTCACTAACAGTCCCGTATCGACGGGAACAAATTCAACAGCAACACATACAATGATCACGAGTCTATTTCTACCCATCCATTCTGCTGCACGATACTGATTCGAGACTTTTGTTTTTGTCTATTTCGCTATCTACGAGATAACACACGATAGTTTCATCCATCGGTTTCATGGATCTCCACCACCCGACGTCAAAATTTTCCGTGAACTTGATGTTGTTTCTTTCCACATGAATTGTTTACATTTAATGTTGTCGTTCCGTGACCGTTTTACGCCGGAGATAGACGCCTGATACCTCGTCTGAATCGCTCTTACATATTGTTTTGTTTTCGCCAGGAAATATTTTGGATACCCATTTTTCACTAAGGTAGCCGTTTATTTTTCACCGGGCATAGAAACCTCAATGCTCTAACGCCGTCTTTAAAGGCATATATTTTCGATGTTTTCTACTTATTCGACGATTTTGAACCATTTGTTTCAAGTTTATTAAAAAAACGGAGAAATCTGGCATTTCATATGCAAAAAATTTGAAAATCTGGTGAAATCTTCAAAATTTGGCAAAAGAACTTGTTCAAGTCGAAACTTGTTTGTAAGAGTTTCTGTCGAAATTAGAAAAATCTGGCAATTGTCAGATAAATCTGAAGCATTGGCAACTCTGATCATAAATGCTATGCCGGGCAGTATAGTTGTCAAAACGCGTACACAGTTTTTTCACGTTCTTGTTTTACTAAATAATTATAGTTTCCAGTGAATTTGAACTCTCAAATATTCTGCAACTTTTAGAACTGCATTCTACATTTTCAGTCCACTAATTTGCATAAGCTTGCGTAGCTATTTGCTGGTAAAAATGACTTCAACGGAGAACACTTCGAACAAAGCCGCAGGTAAGTTTCGAGTATGCTAAGATAGCCGATGGATCGAGAAAACGCCATTATGATTTTCTGCAATACTTGTGGATAGTTTGTCTTCATCGAAAAAAGCAGTATTGTTATGTATTTCATTTTATTATTTGGTTTTGATGTTAGTAATAGAGATTTTTTTCTGATTGGACGTGAAATACATCATTTGTATTGACTTGTTATAACTATGTATGAGAATAACTTGTACCCACTCAAAATGGTGCGCGCCAGACGATTGACATAGATTGGATGTATTCATTAAAAAAAATTTCGATTGGTAAACTTACTCTAAATAAATAAAATTTAATTGAGAAATACTTGGATCCAAATACAACTCAACCTGAAAACGAATTTTTATCTATGTAGCAAGGTAGAGGCATTGCAAAATAATGAAAAAAATAATTCCGAAGGATTCTAAAACGGGCATAAAGAATGATACGATAAATCAATTTTCATCACCTTTATTGGAATGCCATCATAAATATCAGTGTAATACCTTCCTTACTAGTTCACTGTTACCGATAAAATATGTAAACATGTACACAAAATTGCATTCAATTTGGTCTTTCTGTTGAAGTGATTCACGCTCAAAAAAAACCTAAACCAGCCTTACAAATGTAAACAAATTGAGTTTCTCTCCTACAAACAAATGCTTCAAAATGCTACAATTTTGCCTAAAAAATTTGATTCTGCAAAAATCTCAATCTTAGTAATAAAAGGAACTATAAGAGGTGAAAGTGTCATTCCATTTATTTACGTAAGTTTCGCCTTCCGTGTTCCATACTCAGACAAAAAATATATAGCGGCCCTTACACGAGCATTATTATTGTCATTTTTAATGATGTCTAAGTAATGATGTATTTCAAATTTGATAGAAATCTCGTCATTACTGCACCATTACACGTTCATAAAAATGACATTATTTTTTAGTAATGACACTTTTAATGATAGTGTAAGGTCCGCTTATGGAATTTCATAATGATAGTATGGTTTTTAGTCACAAGAATATCGAACGCTAGTCATAAGCCCGCCTTATTAAATCACGAATATTGAAATTTCAAAAAAATCCTTATGAAATTCATACGAAATTTTTTTGAATACTGCGAAGTTTCTATGACAAACATAACTTCTCTCATATGCTGTGGAATTTATGAATAGTTCGTATGAAAACTGTAATTGTGATAAATGAGCTACATATTGCAGTGTCATAAACATTATAATAGAAGTATGATCACTAGTGAGCCCAAATACACCAACTCGTCAACCATCTCGATGTCGTCACCGTCTATCAATATTCGTGGTGGGAGGTATTTCTTCTTTAGAGCCTCTTCCTCTCATATATTTTGTTTTCGATGCGATGCTTTCAGTCTGATGTATGTTTCCATCATCTTCTCTAGATTATGTGTCACAATATTCATCGGCAGCGAAACCAAAAAGCTGTACGGACTTTCAGAAGGTCGTACCACTTGTTTCGATCATCGCTATTCACCTGTACACCTTTTAAAGCAATATTAAACAGAGTCACGATAGTTCATCAACTTGCCGTAGTCCTCTAAGAGACTCGAGAGCGTCCCAAATACTCGGACGTAACACATCACTCTATTCATCGTTTCTTTGATAAATCGCGTCAGTTTATCCGAAAAACCGTATTCGTGAATAATCTGTTATAGCTGTTCTCGTATTACGTTTTATTCGCGACACTTCTGGAGTATTTGTCAAATCGCGAATATGTGAACCGTAGTGGTGTGGACCCCAGTAAATCCCGCTTGGTACGACTGTACGAATTCCTTAGCTATTGGTAATAGACGACGGCAAAGGATTTGGGAGAGCACTTTGTAGGCGGCGTTTAACAATGTGATTGCTCGGTAGTTGCAACAGTCAAGCTTATCACCCTTTTTGTAGATGGGACAAACCACTCATTCCGTCTATTCCTGCAGAAGAATATCCTTAGAAATCATCCAATGCAGCGTTTTAGTCAGTACTTCATCCTTGTTTGAAAAGTTCACCTGGCGATTGGTTATTGCTCGCGGCTTTGTTTTTCTTCATCTTGCTGAACTTCTCAATTATCTCCGACAGATCAGGTGCTGGGAATCTGTCGTCGGCTGGACGATTGATTTCTGTATCGTTCTTTGCATCTTGTGTTTCGCCATTCCGATGCTCCTCGTAGTACTGTTCCATCTGCCGATCATCTCACATTCGTTAGTGAGGAGGTTACCACTGGTGTCTGCCTGTGGCATGTGGCCTCTACGTAAGTGGTTCAGCTTCTCATAGAACTTCCGTGGTTTGTGTGTATCGTTCCTCATTCGCTCTCGTGCGGTGTTGCAGCATCCTCACCTTTGTTGAATTCTTCTCTTCGACTAACTGCTTGCATTCGCCGTCAAACCAACCATTTCCTCGACTCTATAACCTCGTACCTATATTCCTCCAGCCATCTTCAAAAGTCGCTGCTCCAAGCAGCTCTTCCGTTGGTAGCACTAACGACATGATGGACGTATTCCTCGGCAGATCGCTACGTAGCTGTTGTGTACTATCGTAGTGTTGTGCACCATCGATAGTTTTGAGAGCAAACAAACCGCGACAAGATAGTAGTCCGAATCAATGTTTGCACTGCGGTAGATACGGACATTTATGACGTCGGAGACGAATCGTCCGTCGATGATAACATGATACCGGTCTACTTGAGCGTTCATGTAGCTGATGATGAGTTTCACATCTCGCAGTGGGCAGCTGTCGTAAATTCGTTCCAGCTCCGCGTAAAATGCTTCCTTCTCTTTATCGGGTCTTGTTTCATGCGGGCAGTGTACGTTGATAGTGCTGTAGTTACAGAAACGGTCTTCAATTTTCAACACACATGCTGTCGCTGATTGGTTCCCATTCTATCACGCTCTGACGTGTATTGTACTACACTATGAGCCAGTTCCTAGTACACCAGATGTAACACAGCTGTGGTGAGAGGTATATGCTCGATGCTTGGTTTTCCACACCTTTTCCGCCCGGCAAAGTCCCTGCAGTGCTACGACATTGAATTTGAGAGTTTCATCGCTTTGGTCGGTGCCAATTGTTTTGAATCGTATTCATTGCTAGATTTTTCGTAACTAAAATTTTCCGGGCGGCTTGCTCGGTCTGTCCCAAACCCCTATCGCGCCGTTTACAAAGTCAGTCCATGGATCGAAACAATGGCAGGTTGAAAAGATATTTAAAAATAATAAGATATTTAAGTTGTCCGATTTAACCCTGTGTCCGATCAAGCCCCGGTCTTCCCAAATAATTTCTTGAGTTTCAGAGGAGGAAGTAGGGGGATTAAACTCCTAAAACTCCCCTTTGTATCATATTATTAGTCACCATAATATTTTGCCGATTACTTGACTTTCAATTAACGAATTGGGCGCAATATATTTGCTTCTGCTCTATGAAGCAATACCACAAAAGAAACAGCTCGAAACTTGTTCAATACTGCTGTTATAGCGACTACTTGAAGTGAATGCACCTAGTTTCATCTCACCATGAAAGATGAACGGGAGTACCGCTACCATCAGTGCTTGGAAAACGAATGATCTTAATAAAAGTAAGCATTATTCATTCGCTTCATGGTTCATCAAATGAACCATTCGGCAGCCACTTCTGAACAGACGGGGTTGGTTCATATTGGTATGGATTAGTGAATCTAAGAAAAGCCTTGGTATTACGTTTCTGTAGTTAAATTTGACCTTCTGTTTCAACAGACTTCGCAGCCGATTCGAAGTGTACAGAATCATTGCATGGCTAGTGCTACGATTCTACTGACACTACGAATCCTTCTCATTCTCTTTTACATTAGTGGCGAAGCAATGAAATAATATTGTTCGTTCTTCAGCGTCTATTGTGCATACACGAATCTCTTCAGTTTTAAACCTGAATCTTGAGTTAGAAAACAGTGAAAACAAGATTTGGACAGCACACGCATTGAAGCAAACCGTGTTGCGCAACATTATCAATCAGGCTTATCATCTTCCAGTGCCTATTCATTATGAAACTTTCCTTATTCCGTACACGTGAATAAACAGAAGCTTTAACATATTCAAAAGCATGCATCATATTAACTGGAGTAAAAGATGATGTGATAGATCTATTCTATGGCAGCGTTAAACCTTTCAAATTAAGTTTTTTATGCTTAAATACTTTAATGATTAAAATTATGTATACATTCAAATTCAACAGTATTCTTTGATGATGGAAGGATCACCTGCGATAGTATGATTGAATCACTTATACTACCGGGGAATTGTTTGAACGAATTGCCTATATTTGGTACAACAAATTTGTAGTTCATTTATTTGAAAACTATTGAATACGAAGATATATGATTCTTCATGAAATTTTAGTAAGAGACAATTGCAATGGTCTATTCTGAAATGTATCGACGGTCTCGAATATGCAATAGTCATTTTAATAATAAAAATATAATAATAATAATAATAATAAAAGTATTAATAATTAAGACTTTTATTAGTATTATTTTGAAAATAATACTAATAATAATTTACAAATGGCCATGTTTCATAAAGAATTTTGAAACCATAAAATCAATCCATTTATGAATTTCAAAATATCGATTATTCAGCTCGGATTCAAGCTAATCAACAATAATGGATAGAAAGGAATTTGAATATATCAAGAACTGTTATCACTAGCACTTCATAATTAGTATCGAAAAATCTGGCTCGAATTAAACATCAAGGGAAACCAACAGTGATAATAACAATAATATCTTATTATTATTATTATTTTATTATTGATTCAGAACCGTTATAATCAAAAACTATTTTGAAAACATATGCCAGACACGATAGAAAAATTTAGCATAAACATACCATGTCGGCTTCCAATCAAAATTGAATTTTTAATCCCGCTCTTTCCAAACACTTTAAACAAATGTGGATTTTTAGCGGTGTTATACAATTATTCCCTTTCGCAACATTTAAATCTGTATTTCTCTATGAACATTAGAAATGGTCCCAAATGCTATTTTATTTTATTATTTTTTTAAATTTTTTTTATTTTTAAGGAGCAAGGGAAACCCCCGCTGGAGCTGAGATTTTTGTTCTCCTTCTCCAGCAGGCATAAAACCTTCTCATCTTTGTATCAAGAGATAACATTTGTCCAACTGATACATAAAAAAATCTTAAATTACCCTCATTTAAACTACAAAGCTAACTAACAACTATTGATATTGTCTAATTATCTAAATAAAACTAGCGGGAAAAGATTCGGAGATAACGGGTTTTAATGGTGTTACGAGATACATTTAAATTAAATTCATCAGAGCAAGTATTGAATACGCGACACATACTCGAAAACGGTTCATTAAAGCCATAGTTAGTTCTAGCACGAGGAATTCTAAGAAAGGGATTAAACCGCAAATTACGCCGATGAATGTCAAAATTTAGCTGTTGTAAGAGATCTGCACAATCAATTCGAGATTGGATGAGGTCCGCGACGAAAACAGCTTTCAGTGTATCACGGCGGACAGATAGCAAATCGAGGTGTACGAGCCTACATCGATTTTCGTAGCTTGGGAGATTCAATGGATCTCTCCAGGGCAGGCGACGCAAAGCAAAACAAATGAACTTGCGCTGAACAGTTTCAATGCGCAGCTTATCAGTTTGGTAATATGGTGCCCAAACAACAACAGCATACTCCAGTGTCGAACGAACTAGAGCGCAATATAACGATTTCAGGCAGTATATGTTATTGAAATTCTTTGAGATGCGAAAGATGAAACCTAGCATCTTGAATGCCTTAGAGAGGGTATATTCTATGTGACATTTGAAACAATAACACACCTAGATCCTTAATTGATGTCTCCCGTTTTAGTACAGCTTGCGAAATAGTGTTCATACGTGATCGTGGTTCGTTTACGAGAGGAGATAACGGAACATTTGGAGGCTTTCAGGACCATTCTGTTGGCGTCGCACCAGTTGGAAAATACATCCAGCTGTGACTTTAAGAAATTTGAGTCTTTCAGATCTTTGATGAGATGAAACAGCGAAATCGTCGGCGAATGATAGCTTCATACATTGCAATGCGAAATTCAGTCATTTAGATATAGCAGAAATATGAATGGTCCTAGATGGCTTCCCTGAGGAACGCCAGAGCTCACGATGAATGATGTAGTAACGCAGTCGCCAATTTTCACGGTCATACTACGACCAGTCAGATATGATTCCATCCAATTGAGAAAAGGGCCGCTAAATCCAAGCCTGTCGAGCTTTGCAATTTTAATTTGATGGTTAAACTTGTCGAATGCAGCAGTGAAATCTATATAGATGGCATCAACTTGATGTTGCGCTTGTATAGATCGAATGATATATGATGTATATAGAACAAGATTTGTAGATGTAGACCGTTTAGGCATGAAACCGTGTTGAATATCAAATATGTAACTGGAGCAGTTGTGAGTTATGAAGACCAGGATTATTATTTCAATTAGTTTTGAAACTGAACATAATGCAGCAATTCCTCGATAGTTTGAAATAAGGGATTTATCGCCTTTCTTATAAACGGGAAAAACGTAAGAGTTTTTTCAAGATTCGGGAAAAATCCAAGCTGGAGAGATAGGTTGAACAGTTTTGTCAAAGGTACAAGAAGACTTCTGCAGCCTTTTTTCAACACTAATGACTGAATACCATCAGGGCCGGAACTTAATGATGATTTCAGTTTCAAAAATGCATTGTTAACGTCAGCACTCGTAATCGTAGGATGAGGACCAAAAGATGAACGGAGTGGAACATTGCTGGTGGCCAAGAGAATATCGAATGCTCCTGACTGGCAAAACAAAGATCCAGAAGACGATGATTGTTGTTGTAATGATCATTCAATTGAACTAGACCAGCAGTGTTATAGTCGTCCAGTAGTCTATGATAAACAGTGCTATTCAAGGAGTCAGCAATGCTAATGACAGCTTCTCTTTTTTTACTTACTATTTCAATTATGACGGCATATTCCTGTATTTTCCAACAATTTCTTAACTACAGATCGAAAGTCGATGGGTTCAGTCGTTATTGTAGGTAAGGAGTTAGAGAGAGGGATTACCGATAGGACCCTAATAAACAAAGGGAACCTTTCATTTGCATTTAGAACCTTTTCTCGTGTTTGTCTTCATTTTTCAGGAAAACAAAATACAGATTAATCTGTATATGTGGCAACCCTGTTTCGCACGGCATATTTCGAAACGACTCCCTTACTAGTATATAGTTGTGTTCTACATCAATACTTCCCTTTTCGCATTTCAAGATAGCGTTACCGTCGTAATCGAATGTTTGATGCTTTTGGTACAGCGATGTCAGATCTACGAAAATTTCCGTATATCTACGGATTTGACGATATTCTACGGACCTACGGATCCGTAGACAAAATTTACAGAAATTGGATTTATTCTTTGGAAATCGGAAATTTTAATATATCAACGGAGAACTACGGGAACTAGTCTAGTCTGGCGAGCAAAAAAAAAGCTTTCCACAGGGAGAGTTTCCGAGAAAAATTAATCTACGGAAATGGCGCTACTAACTTCTGGCATCGCTGTTTTGGTATGAAATGGAGAAAATTCTTAACAATGATCTATGGAACTGAAAAGTGCCTTGAATTGTCACGAACAACAAGATTTGCATTTAAACAACTGAGATGGCTCTTGGCGTGTACAATCGGTATATTCGTCCGAAATTTGACTTAGAATTCATTGTGATTTCCAATTGGATTCCAAAGATGAAACAATCCATTTCGGGTGGAATCAGTAGGTGCATTTGGAACTCACAATGAATTCCGGCTCAGCGCTCCCATGACGACTGACGACTTCCTCTGGCAGGCTTTCGGTGTGTGGCGGCAGCGACTGTTCTTCGGCTCGCTTCATTCCAAAAGCGTGAGGTCTTCGAACAGCGCTCTCATGACGACTGACGAGTCCACTGTAGGGATGTCCGATACCGAGTCGATACTTTGAGGTATCGCTACTTTCTTTCAAGAATCGGGTATTATTAATATCGATATAGCATCAGAGCGATACTGTAGTATTAATACTTTTGGTCTCGAGTATCAATACTTTTGGTCTCGATACTTACAGTATCGCACATTTTTGTTTTCTATATAGGAGTGCGAATTATAAACTCAAGAAAAATACACGTAGAAATGTGGTTAGGTTTTGAACAATTACAGCTCAGTAAATTTTGTATCAATTATTAATATTATATCACCATTTCATTGGAAATATATCTACGTATTGATTTGAATGTTCATAGCCATGTATTTTTAATTGTATATAAT
The DNA here is from genome assembly GCF_030247185.1 of Malaya genurostris. NCBI lineage: Eukaryota > Metazoa > Arthropoda > Insecta > Diptera > Culicidae > Malaya > Malaya genurostris. Next base: position 78,448,296 of record NC_080570.1, on the reverse strand, counting down.
TGAAATGTTGATTAAGAGCTAGCAGTGTCCTATTTTGTCTGCAAAAAAGTACGGGTGTGTAATGTCAGAGACATAACTGGATGTCGTGAATACGAATAAAACTGACACGATTTCTTTACACTTTCGAATTCGAATTGATAGTTGATCGATTGTGTGAATTGCGAAACTTTCCCCCTTTTCACTACTAAAATTTTCGATAAACGATTTTTGACGTCGATTATCTCATTTCGGATTTGCATATTTCATTGAAAGAAACTTTCAAGATGCTGTACAGGATTCATTTCTGACTTTTAGAAGGACCAAATTGTGGAATTCTCTACTATATTTAGCACAGTTCGGAACATTTATCCCGAACGATTTTCGCACAGCGAAAAATGCATGAAGCAAATCAAATTATTTTGGATTTTCACTAAACTGATGATTTCTACCTTCGATTTGAATAGAAGTTATAGTTAATAGTTCTTTAGATAACATTTAAAGCCATTAGAATGGCTGATTTTATATAATGTTGTCTACTTTTCGTTTCTTGTTTTCTTTCTCCAATGCAAAGCACCATCAGCTGATGCAATCGTTCTTGCTTGAATTGAAACTAGCTTTGCAAACAAACCGATACATCCGGAAGGCAAATGAGAACTACGACCTGAGCATTTGAGGTTTTTAACCACGCAGAAGGTGCACTTTCCATCGCTGCTGGTTGAATGCGTCCTCTCGGCTTGAAGACTGGAATTCGAATGAGAGTTGCTACCTGAGCCTGAGCGTTTGAGGTTTTTAACCACGCAGAAGATGCGCTCTCCGATGCCTCTGTTTGAATGCGTCTTCTCGCCCCGACGTCTGCTTTCATCCAACGCACAAGAAGAAATGATCGATTTTCGATCACGGTTCCCCTTTTATAACGTTCAGTTGAAGATATGTGCCTGACTACCTCAAAATCGTCGTCCTTGCGCGAAAAACCCAAGCAAAAGTAAAGAATTTTCCGCGTTGTTTTAAAATTTTCAGAAAACTTAATTTTTGAGTTGCTTGTGATTATCTCACACTGTTCAAAATATTATCCTAAATTCCTGATCATATTTTTGATGAAATAGTGAAAGAATTATGTTGCTGCCATTAATACAAGTCGAGATATTCACGATTAAGTTCTGCCCATTCTTTCATATGGCTAATTTTGAAAAAGCGCCCCATAGTAAAGTAAGTCGACAAAAAGATAAGAAAAATAATTGTGTTTACTCCCGTCTTGTTGACCTACAATCGTACTTCTGAAATGATTCAGAGACTTGAATAATTTTTGTAGGTTTATTCATGATTCTCTGAATCGAATTCCCAATAAAACTTGTCGATTTTATTAGTGTATCTAAAAAGCAATTGTTTGCGGTATTTTCCGATAGCTAAATGCAGATGAAAAAATATCTAATGCGGTATCGTCACATCGTTTTGTTCTTATGCTATCCGAACAAGCGGCAGCGAAGCAAAGAAACCTAGCTTTGAGTAGACCGGACAAACGAGGCGGTTACAGGTTTGTATGCAAAAGGCCGCCGCTTCCGACGGCGGGTCGGTGGCCAACTCAGCTGGCGTCGCCTCATCGGCTTTGTGCCGTTGAGCTATCTTCGCTTCGGTTATGTGGCTGCGCAACATCAATTATTCAGGAGACATAAAACAAATAGATAATTTTGATGAATAACCAGAATTTGCAGTTTTCTCATAAATTATCTTATGTATTCAAAATTACCCTTTCGTCTAAATTATCCTTTCGGCGAAATGGCCCTTTCGGCGAAATGGCATTCGGCAAAACGACTCGGCGAAATGGCATTCGGCGAAACGACTCGGCGAAATGGCTTTCGGATAAATGACCCGCTACCATATATATAACATCATTTGACAGCTAACGGTTTGTTTAAAAAGTTCATTCTAATTGGAATATGTGTTATTAGGTTTTGCACGAACATGACATAACCTCCCAAAAATGAACAGAATGAACTTTGTTTGACAGTCGACGTGTACTTGTTTACAGTTTAAAAGTTCATCAGAAGTTCATCGTTCGAATGTAAAAATCGCAAGTCGCCTCACACTCAACAGATTTATACATATATCGCTCCTTGATGCTGAAAACACATATAGGGCAATCTTTTTAGTTCTTTTCACTGTGGAATACGTTTTAAACAGGCACTTTTTCGTTATTTTTCAATTCGCAAAACAAAACAAGTACACGGCAACTGTCAAAGATGAACTTGATTCATCGACAGTTCATTTGTGTCGTCATCGTGCAAAACCTAATTAGAAATGTAAATGTCAAAAATGAACTTTATTTGTCACAAGTTCATTTGTGATGTCATCTTTTAAAACCTTATAATAGGCTTCCAATATAGTTAACAATGTGGGCAATCGTAAAGCACAGGGAACGAAATACGGAATCCGAATAATAGAACCGAAACCGGAATGTGTGATACTTGGAGAAAGAAACAATACGAGTAGAGTAGAAGTACATACGTGTATTTCGTTTGAGAGCGCGTGTTACATTAATAATACGAATAATAATTCACGTGAGGCAACTGACTGTTTTACTTGTCAATTTTGGCAACCGCCCACTACTAATAATATGGTAGGCAATACAAGATGTTGTATTGCTAAGGTGCATCAGTGTACACTCCAACACTCCTCCTCAATGATGACCTTGGCCATCCACCAATCCAAACTGTCCCAGTAGTCGCCGAAACTTGATTCCTCCAAGTGGTTTAGTTAAAGCATCGGCAGTCATTTCCTCCGAAGGACAGTACAATAGTTTTACTTCACCACGTTCACATTGATCCTTGATGAAATGTTGTCTAGTGTCGATGTGTTTCGAGCGTTTGGTTAATCGCTCTCCCTTAACGAAACTGAGACAGCTTTAATTGTCGTCATAAACAACCGTTGGACCAGTAAGGTTTTCTCCCAAATCAATCATCAATCGTCGCAGCCAGATTAGGTCTTGAACAGTAACGCTGAGCGCGACATACTCCGCCTCCATTGAAGACAAGCTGACGCAGGATTGCTTTCGACTTGTCCAGACAATGGACCCACAGCCGAAAAGAAATACAAAACCTGTGGTTGAACGCCCACTATCTTGATCACCAGCTCAATCGGCATCCGAATAGCCGACTAGCTTCCAACCGTTTCCTGGACCAAACACAAGCTGCATCTCTTTGGTTCCCTTGAGGTACTTAACTACTCGCTGTGCAACATTCCAGTCCATTTCCGTGGGCGCACTCACTCTTCGATCGAGAATTGAGACACTCACTGATATATCTGGCCGAGCAGTAACGGCCACATAGATTAATGCATCTAACAAACTTCGGTACTGTGTCGTGTTATCGAAAGGCTTGCCTAAATTGTCTGCTTTCATGTAATCGGGTTCCATCGGAGTCTTCACAGGCTTGCAATCTTCAAGGCCGAAATGTTTTAAAATCTCCTCGATGTAGCTGGTCAGCTGAATACTGTATATCCCTTTGTCGCAACGAACGTCGTAACCCAGAAAGTGCTTCACTGCTCCTAAATTCGTTATATCCAACAGTTCCGCCAGCCCCTCATAAGCCTCGATAATAACTTTACATACATACATACATACAAGCAATTATCAGATTCAGTTTGCCTGAGTCCTAACTTAATCAAAACTGAATGAAGCGCGCGGTTCCAACAACGTGCTGATTGTTTGAGTCCATATATACTTTTTCTCAATTTACATACGTACTCCTCCTTTCCCTTGACCATGTAGCCAGGAGCTTGACGTATATAAATGTCTTCTTCAACTGTGCCGTGTAGTGTAGGTAAGCTGTTCGAACATCGAAGTGACTTAAATACATTTTGTTCTTTGATGCTACCGCCAGCATTGCTCGCAATGTCTCGTGCCGCGTAACTGGAGCAAAAACTTCGAAATAATCCACTCCCCAGCGCTGAGAGAAACCTTGTGCTACCAGTCTGGCCTTGTGCTTGACAATCCTGCATTGCTCGTTCCGCTTTAGCTTAAATACCCACCGTGATCCGACAGCCTTCCTCCCATCTGGCAATTTTACAAGATCCCATGTTGTATTCTGCACATGCGATTGCATTTCCGAATCCATTGCTTGTTTCCACTTTTCAGTGCGCATCGCTTCACGGTAATCGGTAGGTTCATCCACCGTTCCGACCGCCACACCAACGACAAAATCTTCCAGATGACTTGGTAGCACTCCTCGAGTACTTCGCTCCGCGCGCCGTAAGTTAACATCGTTTGGTTCAGGTTCTAGATCATCTGCATCGCCCCATTCATTAGATGATACATCAGCTTCGAACTGTGTCGCTTCAGTAACATCATCTTTTATTGGAAGTTCAATTTCATTACAGAAACTTTCTGTAGTTGTTTCTCGTTATTGACAAACTTCCTCAGATCCATCACCGAGTTCAATAAACCTAGCATCTCTGCTGATCGTCACACGATTTGTCGATGTATCCACGAAACGATATCATCGATACCTTATGTTCATCCGAATATCCGACAAAAGTAAGCTTTGCCGCTTTGTGATCCAGCTTTAAACGTTTTGAAGAAGGAATTTGTACATATGCAGTGCATCCGAAAACTTTTAAATGGGACAAGTCGGGTTTCGCACCGTTCCATAATTCGAAAGGGGTTTTATGTACTACTCTGGAGGGCAAACAATTCTGTAAATATGCCGCTGTTAGCACAGCTTCACCCCAGTATATTTTATTCAATCCGGAATCCGCTAACATACAAATTACCATTTCTTGGAGTGATCTGTTCTTACGCTCTGCCACACCATTTTGTTGTGGTGTATACGGAGTAGTGAACTGTGGTTTAATACCTTCTGATGCATAAAATTCACGCAATTCTCGATTCTGATATTCACCTCCACCGTCGGAACGAATGACGAGAGGTTTCCATCCAAACAAATTCTTAACCCACCTTACATACACTACATAATCTTGAGCGCGGCCTCATTTTTGTGCTTCAGGAGAAAAACAACAGTAAATCGACTGTAATCGTCAACAAGTGTCATTAGAAATCGATTGCCAGATGGGGTTATGGTTTCCATTGGTCCACAGAGGTCTGTGTGAACTAAATCACACATCACACGCTTCGATTTACGCTGCATGACTGGTGGAAAAGGCTTTCGAGCAAGTTTGCCTTCCAGCAGACCCTGTCAGCTTGGAGCGAAATCAATCTTCAATTCAGCAACGCCATCGCACGGCATCACATTCAACATATCATGTCAATTGTATGGGTGCGCAGCCCTGCTATTTTGGCGCGCACGAATTTGACATTTCTCTGCTCTACTTCTATGTATGAGATTCGATGCGGACTCACCTGCGAGCGACATGCTCACAAAAAAGGATGTTTCCAATGATTTGTTCGGGAAATGTGAGAGCTGAATATCTTGTTAATATGATGTCTTTGCTTTCAGGCAACATTCACATGTCTCTCGAACGCCGCAATCAGAAAGCTTAAATCCACTTACCAGCGTTTCAGAATCCATCTTCTTCAGCACATTTGGATCACGATGACCTACCCGGCGATGCCAGATGTGTTGGCACCGTTCGTTATGCTTCCCAGATACCTTCAGGGAACACTTCGACGTACGAAGACGATAAAGGTTTGCAACTTTGTCTCCGATAACCACGGTCTCACCACTTGAATTCATTATTAGACATTTAACAGGACCGAAACACACCGAGAATCCTTTTTCAGCCAAACGGCTCACGGAAATTAAACCATCATCCAGATCCGGCACAAAGAGTACATCTTTCAGAGTAATCTCGATACGATTTCCACTACCGTGCGCAAAGACGAGAAAAACCCAGAATCACTTGTCATATGGCTGGTTGCCCCGCTGTCAATAACCCAGCCGTCAAAGCACTCACCTCCAGCTAAAAAAAAAATGGACCGTCTAATCCTTTAGCTTGCTATGCTCTCTGGCAGTCACCATCCAGTTTGACAGTTTTCTTTTTCCCGGAATCACTGACATTTTTCTTAACTATCCATTTTTTACACTCTGCTTTAAAATGACCGGCCTTTTTGCAATAAAAACAAATTTTATCTTTAGCTGCATCCAATTTCAATGCTCGCGGCTCTTGAGTGAAAGACTCCGCTCTCTGCTGCCGCTGTCGATACTCGTCGTGTAAACGCGTTTTGACCAACGCTACCGTCCAATCTTCGTCGGCCCTGCTTTGCAGGCTTTGCACTAGAGAATGGTACGATTGAGGAACACTACGAAATATCATCGCTATTTGCAAAGGCTCCTCCATTATTTGACCAGCAGCCACTAATTTGTCAAAAAGATCTTCCATCTTTGATAGATGCACTTCCATATCATCTGCTTCTGACATATTCGCACTACACAACTGACCGAGAAAGTAAACAATGGTCGACATTGTCGCTTTTTCGTGATGATCACGAAGAGCACACCACATTTCCTTGGCGCTATCGGCATTCTTCACCAATTTAAATTGGCTCTCTTCAAGAAACAGTCCTATATTTGCGCGGGTTTTTCTATCTGAAATTTTCCACTCATCAGTAATGTCTTCTTCGTCGGGTTTGGGCTCACTAATTACTTCCCAAAGACCTTCCCGCTCTAACAGCCACTCCATATGCTGTTTCCAAGAGCACCAGTTATTAGCATTCAGCTTGGGAAATGAAATTTTCGCACTTTCAGCCATCTTGCTGTTCCTTGCAAGACCACGCGCGAGAACACAATAAATTGAACTAATCACCGACTGTGAAAGGTCGCACGAGATCCGAAAGTTTCTCACAATTTTCACGACCGCACTCGTAACACTTTTCGCGTTCTCCGAACTGGGTCCATAACCTGTGGGCAATCGTAAAGCACAGGGAACGGAATACGGAATCCGAATAATAGAACCGAACCCGAAATGTGTGATACTTGGAGAAAGAAACAATACGAGTAGAGTAGAAGTACATACGGGTATTTCGTTTGAGAGCGCGTGTTACATTAATAATACGAATAATAATTCACGTGAGGCAATTGACTGTTTAACTTGTCAATGTTGGCAACCGCCCACTACTAATAATATGGTAGGCAATACAAGATGTTGTATTGCTAAGCTGCATCAGTGTACACTCCAACAAACAAAACTCTATTTACCAACGAACAACGTCAACATTCGTTCACGAACGGTGCAAATTAATTTATTCTTCGGAAGTAATGTGCGAACAGGGGCATTAGGAAACCAATTCGAAGAACAAAAATTGTTTCGAGTTTCATAATGCGGTCCCAAAATAAATGCAAGTTTGAAGTTTTTATGTATATGAATTCTTACTCGATTGCTTGTTTGTGGATTTGACGTTAACATCAACGTCAAAGTTTAATGATTTCATTCTAGTTATGCTAATGTTAGTGTCGAAGTCAAAACAAAGCAAAGTCGTACAGAATCATTGTGGAAATTGAAAACACCCCATGTCTCGTCCAGCGATTTTGAAGTTTTAAGTTAATCAGAAAGCATCGGAGCTTTCTTAGTTGTTATCAATAACAGCACAATGAACGCTCATTTTGAAAAATGAGGATAATTTGGATGGTTCTGTTGGATTGTTGTTAAGTTTTAGAATAAGTGTTCAATACACTTGCAGAATTGATGGCAAATGTAACATTGGGAACATTTCAATGAAATGATTAAAAACGCAGAAGGTAGAAATATACATTATGAAAGCGTTTCCGTATCGAAAAAGTCACGAGAGCGTACTAGGGCTAATATTTTCTTCATTGGAATAGTTGTACAGAACAACTTCAACTCTTAAACGACGAAACTGTGGTCTTGTGATGATTAATTTGTAATATCAAACTTTCTAATGGACTAATAACGAATAATTACTATTTAGGTGTTGCTACTGTAGTTACAAGCTGTATTTTTTCGATCTACGTTCCAATAAATGATGGAATTATGCAAAATCTCACTTAACGAAACGTTTCGATGAGCTTAGAAAGAAAAAATAAGATTATCTGAACTGAAACTTGGAAAGTAAATGTTTCAGGTAAGTATCCCACATTATGCATATATCCTTGTACACACACACACACACACACACACACACACACACACACACACACACATATATATATATATATATATTTTAAAGTCGCATACAAAACCGCATAAAAAAGACCTTAGTGTATATCACTACGCTCGCTTTTGTGTTGTTTAAAAAAAGTTTCAGCTTTTTTACGTGAAGAGTTTTGTAAATTTTGTCTAAATTTCACACTTGAAATTGAAACTTTTAACACTCATATTTCTATGAATCCTGCAAGAAAATCGATTCTGGATCCATTTCTTTTTATCAATTTATTATTAATACTTCTTATTGTATTATTTCAGACAACGGCAAGAAATTAAATGTTGGTAACTTGCCTAGTGATGTGACTGAGAAAGAGTTGCAAGAGCACTTTAAGGATTTCACTGTGGAGAATGTTGAGATTTTCCATTACCTGAAGTATACCATAGCTTTGTTGTTGTTTAAGGACAAGGATACGGCAACAAAAGCTCTGAAAGCCATGGAAGGCTCGATGTTTCGTAACCGACGTCTCCGAATGCATATTGAATATATTGCAATCTGGAATATAAAGAAAAATGTTTTCGTTCATGTGGTTGACGATAATGCTACCGAGGAACAGGTCTATGAGAAGTTTAAAGATGTTACCGAGATAACCGGTGTTTTGGTATTCCATCCTCTGGCTTACATTTCCTGTAAAACACAAGAACAAAAAGAGGCTGCCATAAAGGAGCTCAACACCGAGGAAGTTAATGTTTATGATCTAACGGGACATGATCAGAGTAAACCAAATAAAGTTAAACATGAAAACTTTGAAAATTGAATTTTTATATATATTTTAGACCATCACATTGAGATATGGCGAGCAGCAAAATTGTTTTTCCGAAACCTAACCCGCGTTTCTTTGATCAATTTACCAGAAAGCTGGGTTACTAATCAAGAAGAACTTAAAAAAGCTGTAGAAGGAAGTGGTACGTTGTCGGAAGTGAAAGTTATCAATAATAGTCATGGAGCTGTAGCACAGCTTTTTTATGAGAATGAAGAAACGGCCAGAAATGCAGCGATATCACTCAATCAGCAAATTTTCGAAGGAAAACGTGTGCATGCTCTCCACGTTACTGCTGCGCTTATTCCAAACTACAAAACTAGTGTGTACCTTACTTCATTGGATAAAAGTGAGTGACATTATTTTCTACTGTCACTGTTATTTTTTTAATACTACATATTAAATTTTAGTTGTTTCTGAGGAAACTATTTATGACTATTTTGAGCAGTTTGGTGAAATAGAGTTTGTTAGTCGACGCAAATGTGCCGATGAGCACGCAATAATCTGTTTCAAAAATGAAGATTCCGTTGAGGCGGCTTTGGAATGTAAACAGCTTCCCGTTCCTAAACCAGATAGCAAAGAAACTGAGGAGCGAACAATTTGTGTTAAACGATACAACGGTCCACTCAGTAAGTATTTTCCTTGTTTGTGTAAGATAATGTAACCTTCGAAATGCTTACCTTGTTTTTCAGTTATTGACTTGAAGCCATCTCACGTCAAGAAGTTGCTGGAAGATGGCGAAGAGTCCAAAATGCGACCACCACCACTGCCATTGGCTAAGTTGTGGCCTATTTATGTGTCGAATCTTCCTTATACTGCCGATAAACGCGATATGAGAGATTATTTCTCTAGTGCCGGTGGACACATCAAATTTATCTTCTCACCAAATATTCCTGCATACAAAACAAGCCAAACATCAATGGTGATGGCTGCGTTGATTTATTACGCTCGTCGTGAACAAGCTACCGATGCAATTAAAACCTTTAATGGAAAGCACTTTCAAAATCGATGTCTTCATGTTTTTCCAGGACGCAAGGATACGTATTTTAATCCAGAAACTTCGGTTAGATTAGTACGTTTGACCATTGGTAAGTTTTGAACTAGAAACTAATTGCATACTGACATAGATACATTCAATTTAATTTGAAACGCAGGAGTCAGTGAAGAAAAGTTGTTTGAAAAGTTCCGTAAATTCGGTTTTATTGAGTGTGTGGTCAAGCGTAATCGAAACACTGCTCTCATTGAATTTCGTGACAAAGAAGTTTGTGACAAAGTACTTCAACTGTCAGATAATGAAAAACCAGTTCGCTGTGGTATTGAACCGCTGACAACTAAAGTCAACCGCAAAATTTTCAAAGAAAACGATGAAAAAATATCCCTGGCAATGCAAGAAATCATAGACAAAAACCCAGCAGTACTGGAAAACGTACAGTCCAATAGATTTAGCGGACCCCCACCACTCAAACGTGGACGATTCAACGGACCAGATCAGAGTAAGTGTAATCCTCAGTCTAACAATTACTATATTCTAAAAATCTTTGAATTACAAGACTTATAACAATATTTTTGTTAATCATTAGGGATTGTGATATTTATGTCGTTTTCGATTGATGCCGAACCTAACCCAGTTTTCACGCTAACTGCTGTCAAACCGTTGGTTTGTAGCCAGTTTCGAACCTAGTTTCAACATCATTGAACTGAAAATCGAGTCAGTTTCGAACCTCATATCGGGTTTGTTCACAACCCCGTTGCTAAGTGAACTCAACTCAGTTTCGTGAACAGTGTTTGCTTAATGAAACTATCCTGCGCCAGTTTCAGCGAAAACGACATTAACAATTCACAATAATTAATTCACTTCAGATGCACTTTCTCTATACAAACTATATCTATTTGATTTAAATGAAACGTATTTTGTTTGTAGATTTTGGCAACCGCAACGATTTTGGCTTGAATAATGCCAACAATGATTTCAGCAATCCGCAAGTTATACAGGATCTCTTACGCTTGGCATTTATATCGGGTAAAAATCTGGGTGAAGGTCTGGCCAGTGGTAATAACAATCCGTTCAATAATGCTGACTCTACCATATCAAACCTAAACCTGTCGAATGGATTCAATGGCCGCAGTTTTGGCGGCAATTCCAGTAATGGTAATTATGGAAACAACTCCGGTAATCGCAATTTCAGTGGCAATCAAAACACTTCCCGTAACAATTTTGGAGGTCAAAACCAGAACAATCGAAACAACAACAGCGGTGGAAACTTCGGCGGTCAAAAGCGATTTGATGGATCTCAAAACCAACAACAAAACAGAAATAATCAAAATCAAAATCGTCAAACTGCTGGAAATACTAACAGGCGCTTCTAAGCCATTTCGGGTGACGTTTGAACAATTAACGTTGAGCTGAAGCGACGACTTTGTGGGTAAACTTTAAATTATCTATCTGTTCTAACGAGGCGCAATCGTGCACAGGCTTCGGTTGAAGTGAACAACATACTTTATGAACATTACAACTGAAAATGTGACATGGAGAGGAAATTTTATGTCAATAACGATTGTACGATTTGATTAAAAGATGAAAATGAAAATAATGACGGAATATTTTATTTTTACGATTTGATGGATTTTAAATGTTTTTGTTCTTATGTGTATGAGAAGGTTAGAAAGTATACAAAACTGTATTTTCAAATATTAGTAGTTTTATAATTATACCTTAATCTAAGCTTTGATTTTATTCAATTGCGAGCGAATCAGCTACACGGAAGTAACATGAAATTTATAAAATTATGATATTTAAACATAAATGGAAAAAATGCATAATGAAAAATTGAAATAAATTATAACAATGTACTAGAAATTTAATCATTTTACCAAATATAATTAAACATTGGAAAATCTCATCGGGGTTAGTGACAAAGTTTTGAAACTATGAAGTATTGTGTGCTTTTGTATTCTTCATGGTACCCCGACGAATTTGAACGAAAAAAAAATATAAACATTATCGTATCTTATCACAATAAGAAAGTTTGTCTTTTGCATCTTGAACAATTAAAATACATGATATAGTGGTATTTCCGCACCATAAAATGAGGCTGTCAACTGGAGTAAAAACATTTTAGCGACTTCCACGATTGCGAGAATTTTTGAAGCATGGAATCAAATGATTATTTTATGAGAGGAGGCAGCAACTTTGTGCGACAAATAGCAGTTAATATTTTTCGTTCATCTTCAATAGACTATTTTCATCGTGTTTGGATAGAATATTATAAAAAGCTGCAAAGTCTTTACTTTCGTTTTTATGTTAAAATTTCACATCTATATAACTCCACCAGAATACTCCAAAACGGTGCAGTTTGAATGATTCCAAGGAGCCAGATAAACATGGATGTTCACTCCAAACACTGTGAGAATCAACGGTAGCAGATTTTCCCGATTTCAACTACAACTGTCACATCAAGTGTACGTTACACGAGGCATTACCCGTAATATTGACCACACTCACGATAGTGCATTTCATGCATTTTGCATTGATATCAATTAAAATGTGATTACCATGTTAAATCAGATTTGATAGCACCATGTCAATATAGTTGTTTCGTGTAAGGGCCACTTCTGACTGCTAATAAATTTGGCAAACAGTATGTTGTAAAAAGTTTGCGTTGGTGAACACGGCAAAGAATAATTCAATATCGACCGATGTTGTAACAACTTATTATTAAATAGAAACATAATTTTAGTGTGCATAATGGTAACTAATAAAATAAATATAGTGCAAACACATTTGAAAACTAACATCGTGATCTGTTTTTATAACGATTTTTAATCTAATTACATTTGAGAACAATACCCTTGTAAAGTCAGAGGAATTAGGGATGTCGTAATATCGATCGATTAATCGAGTAATCGATTAATAACCCTGATAATCGAATAATATTTAATCGAATAGCTTAAAACTAATATTCGATTATTGAGCTAATCGAATAATTAAAAAAATCCCATAGTAATAATCGAGTAATCGATTAATAACCCAGATAATCGAATAAATTTCAATCGATTAGTTTCAAAATTATACTCGATTATTGAATAATCGAGTAATTCGAAATTTTCGACATCCCTAAGAGGAATGTAAGAGTAGACTCACGTTTCAGCCGTCTGAACATGTATACCAGCTTCTAGTCGTTTATTTCACTACTCTCTACATTTTGATATTTATGTTACACTGAACCAAAAGGTTATCTGAAAATTGCCATATGTAACAGGTCTTCCTTCTACAAAGAAGGCTAATATATTCTAGTTCAACTTATTTCGAAACAGAGCCAAAATAATTCAATCTATCTTAAAATACCAATAAATCAAATAGATATTACCGATGCAAATCGTTCGTCTTACATACCACAAATTGTAAACCAAATCACGGTCAACCTTTGCCAACCGTTTCCTTTTTGAACTACTTTGACCATCATCATCATCTTTCCCGTAATTCATTTTAGGGGATCTCATCGATATTGGTCGTTCAAGCCAGAGATGGCATTTCACCAGAGTTATACACGCTAGAGTCAGATTTTTGCAACACCGACGATGAAAAAAACGAAGCACCGCACAAAGAGTAAAGCGCACTTCTTCTCAGTGTCGAATAGACAGCATTTGAGTGTGTGCTTGTGGTTAAAGCAGCTGGCGCGAGTGAAACACATTCTCTTCGCATAAATCGCTCACACGCGCTCTCGTCTAAATACACCCAAGTGACCACTGGCGCGTGATGATGAGCGAACACTTCTGTGAACTTCAATTAATAGAGAGTAGATCTGGCCTTGCTATGGAAAATTTGCCAGGAAAACCGAAAATTTTACGATAAATTGTTTTATTTTGCTGATTTTGCGTGTCCACGCTTCATCTACGAAAACCATACAGCAGAGTGCTCACCGGCGTGTACACCTCTGTGAAAGTATCTGCATCCACCTCAGAGAATTTTTTAGCTAATGCTCTAGCACTTTGGTGCGATTCAGTGGAAGAGGTAAAAGGAAATAAACAAACGCACTCATGATGCGTGCACACTTACACAACAGTGGTGTATAAATGTGAAAGAGAAGAGCTCTCGTTGAAGTTGTCAGTGCGAGTGGAGAAATTTTGCTTGCTCTTCGTCACACAGAGGAGATAGACATCTCTGTTTCTCATATAGAAAGGTTATGCAATCACTGTGAAAACCGACCATTCGACTCAGTTCGTCGAGTACGCAAAATCTCTCTCTCTCTCTCTCTCTCTCTCTCTCTCTCTCTCTCTCTCTCTCTCTCTCTCTCTCTCTCTCTCTCTCTCTCTCTCTCTCTCTCTCTCTCTCTCTCTCTCTCTCTCTCTCTCTCTCTCTCTCTCTCTCTCTCTCTCTCTCTGTGTGTGTGTGTGTGTGTGTGTGTGTGTGTGTGTGTGTGTGTGTGTGTGTGTGTGTGTGTGTGTGTGTGTGTGTGTGTATGCAACGTTTTTTTGCACTAACTTTTCTCGGAGATGGCTGAACCGATTTTCACAAACTTAGATTCAAATGAAAGGTCTTGTGGTCCCATTCAAAATTCTTGAATATTATTTGGATCCGATTTCCGGTTCCGGAATTATGGGGTAAAATGTGCTAAAAATTGTGAAAATAAGTGCACTAACTTTTCTCAGAGATGGCTGAACCGATTTTCACAAACTTAGATTCAAATGAAAGGTCTGGAGATCCCATACAAAATTCATGAATATTTTTTGGATCCGAATTCCGGTTCGGGAGTTATGGGGTAAAATGTGCAAAAAAAGAAAATATGTGTTCTAACTTTTCTTATAGATGGCGCGACCGATTTTCACAAACTTAGGTTCAAATGAAAGGTCCTAAGGTCCCATGCGTAATTCTTGAATTTCATGCGGATCCGACTTCCGGATCCAGAAATATAGGGTAAAGTGTGTTAAAAATTGTCTACCATCACTTAAAATGGGGAAAACCCCTAAAAAAAATTCTAAATCGACCTCAAATCTTTTCCAATTGATAGTTTTTATCAGTAGACGGTCAAAAAAACCGATTTCGGTTATTTTTTTATGAATCGAAGAAAATTATTTTGAAGAATACCACAGTATTATATATGATGGTATGATTGATATGAGAAAGGCATCATTACACCACTAGGTGGATTAAAACAGTTTTTTTTTAAATGTCAGAACACCGTTCATCTGAAGGGATCTGCCGATTATTTCAAAAGATTTGAATGGGCCTTGCAGCTAAGCTACATTCCGGAGGTACATTTTGCAAATTACGCCCGAGTACACATGGGAAACGAGCTAAACAACGCTCTCAAGTTTTTAGTCTACGTGACATGCTAATCAGGCACTACGATCGAATGAAAAATAAATATGTGGAAAGCATTAAATTTCGACAAATCGTCCCGGAAAAAGTTGAATCCATCACTCAATTTGTTCTTCGACTTAAGCAAGAAGCTGTCAGCTGCGAATACGATGATTTTTTGGACAGAATTTTTATCGAGCAGCTGCCACACGGATTAGAATCTAAAGAAGTATGCGATGAAATCGTCTCAAGGAGTCCAGTGACTTTCGATGCCGCATTCGATATCGCAATCATGCTAGAGGCAACCAGAAATACTGCGAGGGACGTGAGAGCTTCGATGCAATTGTTTGTACCCGAAGCAACAAATGCATTTGGATACGAGACACTAAAAACCAGAAGAGAAAATCGCATCTCACTTCGATATCGTTCTATTGAATTGGAAAGAGAAAGACAGCCATATAAACAAGCCAGTGAGAAGAGCTCATGCATCGTTTGTGGAGGTCAACATCTGCGGAATCAGTACCAGTTTCGTGACGCAAAGTGCTACATATGTGCAAAACGAGGACACATCGCGAAAGTTTGTAAATCGAAAATACCTTATTCCGATCAATCCACCGATCAGGTAGAAGAAGATCTTTCGGAAGCAGACATTGATGGGTTGCATTCCTTGAATAAAGTTAATGATGACGCCATGATAGGTAAGCGAATTATCAACGTTAAAATTGACGAACATAACCTTGCTATGGAGCTGGATACGGGAGCCCCCAATTTTTTTTGCAAATTTTTTTTATTCATCAACATAATCACCTTTTAGGGTGATACAATGGTTCCAACGTTTTTTCCAATTTTTCAATACCATGTTTATAAAAAAAATTATTTTTCGCTTCAAAATAAGCTTCAGTTTCAGCGATGACCTCCTCATTTGAGCCAAATCTTTTTACCTGGAGCATTTTTTTAAGATCAGCAAAGAGTCAGTAGTCACTGGGGGCTAAATCTGGCGAGTATGGGGGGTGGGGAAGCAGATCAAAACCCAATTCGTTCAATTTCACCATTGTTTTCATCGACTTGTGGCAGGGTGCATTGTCTTGATGAAAAAGGATTTTTTTTCACTGCATGTGCGTTTTTTTGCGATTTCCTCCTTCAAACGCACCAGTAAGTCAATATAATAATCACTGTTGATCGATTTACCTTTTTCGAGGTAGTCAATGAAAATCACGCCATGCGTATCCCAAAAAACTGACGCCATGACTTTGCCAGCTGCGTTTTCGGACGCTTCGGACGGCTTTCGCCAGCTGTGCGCCATTCAGATGACTGTCGCTTCGACTCTGGAGTGTAGTGAAGTATCCATGTTACGTCCATGGTCACGTAACGACGCAAGAAATCTTTTTTGTTGCGAGTAAATAGCGATAAACTGCTTTCTGAATCATCGACTCGTTGCTGTTTTTGTTCCATCGAAAGCAATCGAGGCACCCACTTGGAAAAAACCTTTTTTATGAAGGATAGTAAATACACTTCCATATGATATCTGTGTCATCTCAGCAATCTCACGGAGCTTCACTTTACGATCTTTCATTATAATTTTTATCACTTCACTCACATTTTCCGGTGTAACGGCTTCCACAGGTCTACCCGAGCGTTCCGCGTCATTTGTATCGGTACGACCACGTTTAAACTCGGCGAACCACAGACAAATCGTTGCTTTTGATGGACAAGAGTCCGGATAACATTTTTCATCCATTGTTTCGCTTTCACGGTGTTTTTACCCATTAAAAAACAATGTTTTATCAAAACACGAAACTCGGTTTTTTTCCATTTTTTAGACAAACTACAAAACGACTTTACTCCAACCTCGATAACTCAGCTGTTTCTGATCGGATCGACTTAAAATTTTGACCCGTTTCAAGCAAAGGTTAGTACTCTAGAAAGACGTGGTTACTGGTTTACTACGAGCGCCATCTCTGCTTTAGTCTCGGGCCTTATTGATCCATGTGTTATAACTTCGAGTGAGCTAAAGATGTCACGCAATCAGGAATTGCGTCTTGATCAGTTGTTAAAGATTATAACAACATTTTCAGTGAAACCCCAGGAAAATTGGTCGGCCCTCCGGCCAGGGTGCATCTCAAACCTGGAGCCTCTCCAATATTTGCAAAATCTCGAGATGTGTCATTCGCTTTGCGCAATCAGTACGCTCAAGAAATAGATAGAAAGATTGCTTCAGGTTTCTACGAGAAAGTTGAGTATTCGGAGTGGGTTTCCCCCACATACATAGTTTTGAAGAAAAATGGTAGTTTACGAATTACGGGAAACTATAAACCAACGGTCAATCCTAGAATGATTGTAGATTAACATCCTATCCCCAAAATTGAAATGATATTCAATCAAATAAAAGGAGCTAATTTGTTTTGTCACTTGGACATTACTGATGCATATACGCATTTACCGATCGATGACGAATTTCGCAAGTTTCTCACTCTGAATACACCAACTCATGGCCTCATTCGCCCAAGTGTATGGAGCAGCAAACATTCCTGCAATTTTGTAATGACGTATGGAAAGTATTCTTCATGGTATGCCAAATGTAATACTTTTTTTCGATGATATGTTCGCTGAGGGGTTCGACAATCTGTTATCCGCGTTAGCTGCAACGTTCGATCGATTGAATAATTATGGCTTTCGGCTCAATCGGTCCAAGTGTGTATTCGCCACTCCAGTTCTCAGTTGTTTGGGAAACAAGATAGACTGCAATGGCTTGCATAAGTCGGACAATCACATTATAGCCGTACGGGATGCTCCTCGACCTGCAGCTGTTCTTTAGAAAAGCGACTTATTATAGAGCTTTTATCCACGATCTTTATACAAAAGCACGACCGCTACGAGACTTGATCACAGCAAAGAATTTTGAATCATCCGAAGCAGCGGAAGTTTATGAGAATCTGCAAAGGAACTCCTTACGAGTCCTAATACAGTACGATCCTTCACTTCCTCTCGTTTTAGCTACAGATAATAGTCAAACAGGCTTGGGAGCGGTAATGTCACACAGAGTGGCAGGTGGAGCAGAGCGTCCAATTGCATATGCGAGTAGAACAATGTCGTCTACAGAACAGCGATATCCACAAGTATCCAAAGAAGACACTGCCAGCCTTGTGCTGGCCAATTACGCGGATTACTTGTCCAACTTCAATTACGATATCGAATTCAAGCCCACAAAAGAGAACGCAAATACGGATTATTGCTCTCGTATCCCGGGATTTACTTTACACAAAGATGGCGCAAAACTATATTTACGAGAAGGAGAAGAAGACGACTTTGATCGTTTTACATTGAAACAAATTCAACAGTTACCTGTGCACGCAGAACATATTGCTCGTGAGACTCGGAAGGATTCCAATTTGGGCAAAATAGTCCGCGAGGTCACATTCGACAACAGTAGAAAGTACAGTAAGAATACTTGAGCTATTTGCAACACAGTTGTTTCGGACAATGGTGCTAAGCAGTGCGGTAAAATTTCATTTTCAATCGAATAATATAAGATGAAAATGAAATTTATGGCCGCTGACCGTCAGCATATCCCTACTAATTCATTTGACTTTTGCTGCCATTTTCAAGTGAAGCTTCCAGAATTCATCGTCAGTTGAAAAATCGTACCTATAGTCATTTGAAGTTTTGCTTGCTCAGTTTCAAGTGCCAAGTGGTATAGCTGCTTCAGTGTACATGAACCTCATTTGAAGGCCGCTCTCACACTATTGAAAGAGATATTTTGTTACTTCAAGAGATCACCTGACGGTAATTAAACTGAGCCTCGATTGAAGAGAAACGAGTGATTAACTGAATGCTGCTCGTTCGGGCCGTCAGCAAACAGTGTGTGTGTCAGAGAGTGAAGTTTACTGCAGTGGAGAGATCGTCAATGTGTTTCACATTAAGTTTCAATTGAATTGAATGAAGTTTTACTGCACTGGTGCTAAGTTCACCGCGGTTGCATTAAGACAGTTCTTACAGCAAACGGAAGTGAAGTTTCACAAATTGACAGCACCGGTACCATCCAGCAACCAACGGTCAGGCTGAACGACGTAAAGACTGTCCCAGAAAGTATGGACAAATTGCTACAAATTACTTGCCAGACCATAGCTTTTTTATCAAATTTTCCGATTTCAATCGATGTCTCGGACTGGTTTAACACTTTCCCTGCTCGCACCGTTTAATATTGTGGTCCCGGCAACGATTTGTAATCGAGTTTCACGTAGGTTTCGTCGTCCATGATTATGCAGTTCAAATTTCCAGCAAGAATCGTATTGTACAGCTTTCGAACCCTCGGCCTGATCGATGCTTCTGGTTTCGGACTACGTTTTGGTTGTTTCTGCTTCTTATAGGTTCAAAGATTCAAACGTTCTTTAGCATGAATAACATTTGACTTCGAAGTGCCCACTTTTTTGGCCACATTACGAACTGAAACCTCCTTCTTTTACTCGAACGCCTTCAGTATACGTTTATCCAACTGAGGGTTAGCAGGACCTTTTTTTCGACCCGTTTTCGATTTTTCCTCAAATAACACCTCACCGAACTTCCTGATTGCATTTCGCACGGCTTTTTCACTTACCATTTGTACACAATTTTTCGACGTTGTTCTGCTGAAAGTCCACGCATTTCGAAACAAACTAATGAAAACGAATAAACAACTGCACAAGTGGTTAGAGAAAAGTGTAAACAACAGGACGCAGCCATAAAAATTGACAGATTCTGAACCATTGCGAAATGGCAGTGGTTTTTGGTTGCGTCTATACTTTCTGGGACAGTCTTTACAAACAGTAAAGGATGCGCTGAAGAGAATGGGATCTACCGATAGCTAACTACAAACAGATCTCAACGTATTCCTTCGTCAGTACCGCCAAGCACCGAATGTAACAACAAGTGATTTACCATCAAAACTGTTTTTGGGGCGTATAATTCGAACTCGTCATACCGCGAGTTTGAGGAGAGGCAAAAGGTCTACTTTCTTCCAGGGAACCCACACTGAGAAAAATACTATAGTAGCCGTAACCTGTTTGTCATGGTTATTTCAACTATATGCTTAAATAGTAACAACGACAACGAGTGATATGAGATTATTCACTATCTGTATTGTATAAAGTACTAGGTAACAAAGAATATAACTTGAGAAGACTATTTGTATTTATGACTTTTCTGGTATGGTCATTCTAACAATGGTTGTCATCTCAAAACTAAGAACAAATAGATAAAATAACCATCACAAGCAAGGTGAAATAGATCATGATCAATTTGAGAAGCGAAGTAGTTATTGCTATCATGTCAGTATGTTCTTCTTTACAATGTACAAATGTTACCATGAGTACATATACAGTTCGCTAGAAGATTGTGGAGTTTGAAATCACTATTCACATTGTTCATATGAACAGAATCCACGTGATAACTACATGATCGTATAGTGTTTTTCAACCGACTGTGTATTTTATTGAGGCTGACTATACAAATTGTCAATAAACGCATCTATTTTTTTATTGGCATAAAAAAGTTTCAGTATGGCTGAAAACTTCGTACGTGTATAACATAACTGGAGTGATGGATGCAAAGTTTTTATAGTCATACTCGTTTCCGTCGTTGGAATTAAACTTTTCAACTTGTTTTCAGTCAAGTCGAATCGTTATGTAAATGGACGTCTTGTATAGGAAAAATTAGTCATTTATAGGTTGCGGGGAACAACATAAGCTCTTTATGGCGGGAGAAGTAGCAAGATATCATAATAGGTAATCAAACAGGTTTACTTCTTGACTCGACTGTTGATATCGTTCTAGCCGCTCATTCTTGTTCCGGGAAATACTTCACAGGATAGTGATCTAGATTCCTGGATCAGCAGCTGCAACCAGTAATGCTTCTACGTCAATCATCAATCTTTCAACAGACAACGGCGTAATGAGTGATGCAATATTGCATTGAACTGATGTCACCACATGAGCTGAAGTGACAGTTCCCAGTTCCAGACGGTTTATGTCGACAAGCGGACGTGAAAACGCACCGTTTCCGACTACGACTCGATGCACCTGTCATCGCAGCATGAGGATTCCTTTCTGATGAGGACCCTGAGTCAAATATCGCCATTCCCGTTGAAAGCTTGCTATCTGAACTGGGAGAACATTAGCAGTGGAATCAGTAGCGGTGCGGTGGCGGTACGACGGTCCGTGCCGATCCACACCTCAACAATTTTCTTATTTTTCTAGTACTTAGTAGGATTTTAAATTTATTTAACTTTTAAACATTTGCCCATATTTTTCTGACATTCAATATTGTCGAATCAACCATTATTTTTTAGTTTCGAAATAACTATAACTTATATTAATATTACTGCTCAAGAGGCAAATCTTTATATAGTAAAAATGAACTTGACCATTGTTGAAATCACCTGATTGAATTGTCGGTTAAAACCACTATACTCGAATGGTCAAAATGATCCGTGATATAGTAACTGGTACCATAACATTTTTCTGAGTGTACGTATAGATGAGTCCCGCTTGTGAGTAATTCTGGCAACCGTCAGAAGGCTGGCTGCATTCCGGCTGCTGTCAAAACTGTCCAGGCGAAATTGCGTCATTATCTCGCCATACGTCTCTTGTTTATTTCCCTCCTCTTTCTTTTTTCTTTTTTTTTATTCGACTTCATTTGATATTCGTCAATCCCGCATGTACGTACAAAAAACGAATCTTGAGACGAGGTAAATGAGATTTAAATATGGGTATGTTTGGTAGTGAGAAAGCAATGTTATTGGCAATAACATTGTCCATGATTAGTATATATGAAGGGCAATAAATTATTGCTTTTCATATGTATCTTTTATTGTAAAAATAAAACTAAGACGCTTAAAATGTAGAACCGATTCAAAACGGTTCTGCCAATATTGTATGGCAAAAATCCGACAGAAAAGAACCGTTAATAACCGCTAGGCGAAATTCTCTGCCGGAAACGGTTGTTGCATTGTTGCCAGACTTTTGCCGGAATTCTGGCAGAACTCCGGCAAAAATGGCTGGCAGACATAGTCAGTCGTCTGGGGGGGAATCTGTCCACCGCGTACAAGTGGGAATTACTGCTCGATAAGGAGATCTGCACTATGAAATTGAATTTAAATGTAGAAATGACGACACGACCAGACACTCCGACGAAAAATTGAAATAAAAAGTGTGTGAGCGATATACCGCCAGTTACCAACATTTATAGTAGCCCTTTGAAAACGATAAGAATAATCTTCTCGAACAACACTGGTTAAGTTGCTACGAACTAGTAACCAAGGAACCATGATAAGTAAACAAAATATTTGAGGAAATGAGGTGAACTGTTCAAATATTTCAAGTTTCGTGCCCTCAATGCCACTTCTTAAGAACAGAAGGGAAGTGGGACATTCAAATGGCCATCATCAATGCATGTAAAAATGAAAGTGAGTGCTTAAATCTTATTTGTGAGCTATGACCAGGGCTGTGTATTATTTCCTAGGAAATCGTTGCCAAACCCGTATTCTCATAAGCGCTGGTGGACGCAAATTCCACACCTCTCAGCAGGGGGCCACGAAAGAGGTGGGTACGGTGGGTAGTACTACCCATCCGAAAATTTCAAAGGATGGTAATTACCCACATTTTGAGCGGGAACAATAGTAATATTAGCTATATTAATTATAAGATTTTTTTTCTACCCCGGAATAATAAATGATATCGTTCAAAAACTGCTATATCGTATTTAAATACCATTTCCGTTAGAATTGGGAAATACTTCGAAATGGTATGTTGTATCGTTAGTACTTGCAACTTACTGCACAGAACAGAATCTTCCACTCGAGGCATTTTAATTTTTCGTTTTGAAAGACCCGTTTTGCCACTAGTTTTGTTTACATTTATCAAGTCTTCATTAAGCAGTAACCAAGGTTATGTTAATTGTTATTCAAAATCAGAGATGCCAGATGAAAATTTCAAATATCTGCAGACAGGGTCTGTAAATCTGAAAAAAAAATCTACAGTCAGCAAGTATGTCTTGCTGGCAGCAATTTTTCTATAAAGTATGACACGCAAAAAAAAGGTCGCGGAAATTCGGAAATTCCAAAAGTCTGTAAATATAGACAAAAGCCTGCGAGAATTTCAAAAGTCTGCGAGAATTTCAAAAGTCTGCACAACAAAAAATGTCTGCAGCACTATACCCCAAATCTGCAGATTTACAGACAAATCTGCAGACCTGGCATCTGTGTTCAAAATGGATAATTTATCAACTTGTGTTGTCAGTTTCAAAATTGTTTCCAACAATTTCGTTTTGACATTACCAGTTACTGAGGGGTAGTTAAATTTGTGATACAGTTTTTTTTTGCCACTCGTCTATCAAAAGTGTATCGTAAATTGAACTACCTCTCAGTAACTGGAAATGTCATATCGAAAACGCTAGTGATTTTTTTAAAACTGGCAGCACAAGATGATATATCATTGATTTCGAATAACAGTCACCATAACCTTGGTTACTGCATATCGAAGGCAAGATGAATGTAAACAAAATAAATTTCAGATCGGTTATTATATTACGGAACATTTTAATAGATTTACCTGCCTCAAGCGGAATGTAAAAATTGAGGAGTATGTGTTATGTTTTTTTAAGCCAAGTTCAAAATTCAGATCTTAGGGATATTGGGATGTATAACTCACTGCTGACTTGAAACCGTTGTGTTATAACAGCTCAGCGCAAACCAACGAGGAAGACATGGAAATGACCGACAACGAGCTGAGCGATGCTAGTGCTCTGCGGTACCTACATAACGTACGGTAAAAAGATTTCTTTGTGGAATTCCACTAGTAATCCTCGAATAATGGCCAACAGCCCACATTATCAGATCCAAATGAATTCCGAATGGATTCCGAATCGGCGAGAAATTTTCATTCGGAATTTCATGTGGAAATCATAATGGATTCCGAATCAATTCCAACTCCAGTGCAACAACCGATTCCGAATGAACCGGTTCGCCTACAACCGGTTGATTCGGAATTGAGTGAGAAGATGCGGACTGAATTGTCAATTCGTCTTCTTCTTCTTCTTTCCTGATTTTGCACGTTTTCGTGCTGATTTTCAGTTTATTTTTCAACAAAAACATTATATAACTGAATATACAAGTTTAAATCTTCATGTTTTTCGGATATACAGAACTAGTAAATAACCAGTTCTTCTTAGAATCCCAACATAAACTATTGAAATTCGCTGGAAATTAACAAAACGGCCAACCTTAGTCAGCATCATCCATTCCTCTAGCTGGAGTGTAGTGAAATGGCTTAAGTCGCATAAATTTCACACTAACACATTCATAAAATGAGCGAATATTCAATGACATTTTAAATGTCACTGTCAATCAGGTTGATCGAGCAGTCAACTCAGGCGAAAATTCTAGCACTGAACCGATCGAGCACTAAAAAATCATGCAGTCGAGTAAGATTTCATTGCTCATTCCGTCATTTCGATAATGTGGGAGGATGAAATACTGGTTCAATACTGCGCAATCAACCGACACAAAACAATTTTGACACCGGCATATTACACCGAATCCTACTGCCCAGAAAAGCTAGCAGTTGAAGTGTACGGATGAATCGCTGGAAGCAGTTCGTTGTCCTCGTTCGTTGAAAAACGATCAAACGACCGATCTGATTCATCGGTCATAACAAGTGTCTGTCGTCCATTTCAATCGGGGCGATACTACTGTAATGGTAATTGTTTCAATACATACATATACCGGCCACAAGAGCGAGAAAAACTGCATCTTAGCAAGTTTTCCGTTACTGGAGGAAAGGTAAGATCGAAAAGTGATTTTTGTTTTCGCCTCTTTTGTAGCTTTCGAAAGTGACAGTATGATAAAACTAAGGAAGATCTACAAATGAAAGTTAAACAGTGTTGCTCGAGAAGATCATTTACAAGGGGTCGCTAGATTTGTGGTAACTGGCGGTAAATCGTTAGCGAACAGTTTTAATGCTGATTTTTTTTCGGCACAGGTACAAATCTCCAAATATCAAGGGGAACGTGCCATTTGAGCCAATTTGTTCTGATTCCTGATCCCACCGCATGTTCGCTTCTACGGATCTGGTAAAAATGTCACTAAGTCACAGCATCGAAGCAATTCCGTGATTGACAGCCCGATCCCGATCTAACGCAAATAACCTTCCTGCAAGAGTTCGTCCGACGACACGACCAGACTTTTCGAAGAAAAACCAGTATTAAAAGTGTCCGTTAACAATTCACCTTTAGTTACCATAAATTGAGCAACCCCTTGGTAATGATAAAAGTAATCTTCTGGAGCAATACTGCTCTGGTTGCTACGAGCTTGTTACCAAGGTTCCTCAAAAGTTCAAATAAACATAAACAACTTAAACAACTAACGAGAAAAATTTTTCAATTTCTTCTATTGCGGAAGATGATTCAAATTCGGTAGGGTTCGTCATCCAGTCGGATAACTCAACAAATTAGCAGTTTCGATCCCATCGGTGACTATTGCGTCGGTGATATTCTAGTAACGGACCTTTCGGGGACGAGCCTTACATCCATTGGATACGAAAAGACGTCTATTGTATGGTGACTCGCATATCGTAAAACAGAATCCGGTACTTCAATTACCCGTAGGCAAAAGCTTCAAACATCAACATTATTCAAACGTATAATTTCTTTTCAAAACTTTCTAGGCAACTTCTGATGAAAACTCGGATTTTAAAGTAATCCAAATTACTTGCTTTGTGTAATTTCTTTTCGCAAAATATGCTTTAAAGAATACTGATTGTTACTATACAAAAATTTCCGCTTATCAGTTCGAAATGAATATTCGCATATTACCGATTTTTCATATGAGATTGAAATACGAGAACTTTTCTCTTGACAAGATGATATCACATTTAAATAATATTGGATGAAAGAGATAAATGATAAAAATCAAGATATTGAATTCAAACACTATTATTACTATTAATATTATAAAAGTTTCATACAAAATTTCATGATGAAACCAACAAATATGTGCAGTAATTGAGATTTGGACACAAACTCCTTCACAATAAATTTTCCGGGAGATGATTACCAGACATAGAATAACGATCTGTCAATTATTTTTCATGCAATATGACATTTTTTAAATACATATATTCACTCTGATTTCTGATTCGATCGAAGTACAGGCTCAAAGTGAATGTATTAGAAGAATTCTACATTACATGAAAAATTATGAGCAGATCGATATTTACACAATCTTCTCATTTTATCGATTGACATACAGATAAAACCGTGTTTTTACATTTTATATATATATATATATATATATATATATATATATATATATATATATATATATATATATATATATATATATATATATATATATATATATATATATATAAAATAGGTATAGATTCCGCTCAAACTTTAGAAAAATTTTCCGAGTCCCAGAGGGCCGAGTTTCATATACCAATCGATTCAGCTCGACGAACTGAGCAAATGTCCGTGTGTGTGTCTGTATGTGTGTTGTCAACTAAGAGGTCGAGATCTCAGAGATGACTGGACCGATTTTGATCAAACTAGTTGCAAATGAAAGGTCTCCCCGTCACCCAGAACGCTTCATGTTTTTTGACAATATCTGTCACAATTGATCTTGAAAACAGAATATATTCTCAGACTTAGATTCCGCACGGTAATACCTATCCAACAAGCCATAGATTGTTAAAATCCGTCAATTTTTAAAGGAGATATCGACTTTTTTCCCTTTTCCAGCAGTAGAAGTTTGAGCGCTGTATGACAAAGCAATGCTTGGGAGCAACGTAAAACACGATGTTTTATACTGTTACATACAATTGTTTCTAAGTACCAAAAAGACTGTGTACAACATCCTTTTTCATAACATTATGCCTTGGACCGATTTTAACACGGTTCGTTTTTGCAACATAATCGTTCGAATATGACATATGTAAACCAGATTATGGCAGCATTTGCCAGTTGAAAACAATTCCATAATTATATTGATTTAAACTACTTACAGCAATAAATGCTGCAAGAACATAACCATTCGAATCAGTTCGTCGAGGTCAGCAAATGCGTGTGTTACAAATAATTTCACTCAATTTTTTCGGAGATGACTCAACCGTTTTCTACAAACTCAGATTCATACGAAAAGTCGTATGCTCCTAAACAAGGTTCCTGAATTATGTTTGGATCCGATTTCTGGTTCCGGAACTACAGGATGATATGTGAAACGAAATTAAAATTGTGGACCCATTTTTCTCGTAGATGGCTGAACCGATCTAAGATTCAAATGAAAACTGTAAAACATCTTGCTTTTCAGTCAGATCCAACTTCAGGTTTAGGTGATACAGGATGATTAGTATAAAAATATCTATTTCACATAAATTAATCAGGTTTTAGGGTTTCAGATTTTGATAGTCGATAACCAAATAAACTTATTTCAGTTTTAGTGGTATTCAGATTTCGATTCGGACAAGGATAAAATTAATTAATATTATCCAATTCTGACTTCCGATTCTGGAATTACAGGATGATGAATTTTTAAAATTCAAACCGGTATAGAAAATGACAATCCCGAAAAGCTTAAAAGTTGGACTCAAAACTATCGCAATTTATTCGTCATATGGCCATACAAATCGGTTTGGGTTATGCTGGCTCCTGAATACCGGCTCTAGAAGTACATTAAATTACCCTAAACTCTAAAGTGGAAATTACTTCGACATATCATGGAATGTTTAATCGATTGTCACACTTTTAGATCCAAATTCGATCCAATTTGCAGTTTCGATATTACAGAGTAATGAGTGATTAAAATCTCAAATTGCCGCTTAAAAGTCATTAAAATAATGTCATGAGAACAGAAACACCGAAGAATATTCATGCAAAAAACACATGCGGATTGATAAAAAAATATCATCTCACTGCTAGGTGGATTAAGCACGTTTTTTCACATAAATTGTATTCTACAAATTTAGACGAAATTTATTTGTTTTTATTACCGAAACCGGTAGCCACATTGGAGGTAACTGTTATTCGAAAACAGCAGTTGTTTAGTCTTGGTGGCCAGTTACAGTCGCGTATACAGGGGGGTGTTTTAGGGGTTCGAACCCCCTCCGAAACTCAAAAAAGTATGATATTATGTAAACTCTTTTTTTTGTATTTGTATGGAAATTGATCAACATGTTCTGAAACACCCCCCGAAATTTTTTTCTGGGTACGCGCCTGGCCAGTTACATACACACTTAAATTTTTTAGCTGAGTCTCGGCAAAAAAATGCCGAGATTCGCACAGCCGAGTAATCAGCAATCATCTCGGCAAAAATAAAATTACTGAGCGTCTCGGCACCCTCAAATTTGACAAACGTCAAATATTGCCGAAATTGTCAGCACAAGATTTACTGTTTGCTCAGTGAAACGTTCACTGAATATTCGGCAATCCAATAAAACGAAAAATGAAAAAATAAATTACCGAATCATCAGTAATTAAAAATCTAGTCAATTAATTTTGTTTGTAATTTCTCAACATTATAAACACGCCATTCAGGATCAAAAATTCATTTTAATAACACTTAAAGGAGGCTTACAAATTTGTTGCCAGTTGTGTTTAAAGCCTGAAAACATGTAGCATAAAAAAGCGGCGTTTCCAGATGCGACCACCTTGAGTCGAGCTGGAAATATGAAAATAAAAATATATATTGATTTTTGCCTTACAAAAATGTTCAATATTTAATTATGCATATACGGTATTGTTCAAAAAATAAACTTACTTTGATCTATTGAATTATTCCATGCATTGGGTTATTTTTTCGCATATCCTCCAAAGTTTTGTCTCGAGGACGCTTTGAGCCCCGTGTTGGGTGTTTTTCCCTTATAATCGCGAGTGCTCTGATAAAGCGAAACATATCACTATATTTATTCAATATTTTTACTTGTAAGTGGTTCCACGCTTCTTCGACGATTATCCATTTTTTCACTCGAGAATTTCATCAAAAAATAATCGCACAATGCGAAGCGAAAATGTAACGCGGCAATAAATGACAGCTGTCGTGCTGAATCTCGGCAACAGCTAGCGCATATTCCGAAATCTCGGCAAACGTCTCTGCTGATGTCGGCATATCTGTTGTTTACTGATAAATTCAGCAAGCAATTATGCCAAATTTCGGCAAAGTGAAGCATTTTACCGAAATATCAGTGAACGCATTTAACGAAGTTCAGAAACATGCGTATTGATTACTGAGCAATCAGCAAATTTACGTGTTGCTGATCAGTTTCGGCATTTTATTATGCCGAGCTCAAGAAATGGTTTTAAGTGTGTATATTTTTCGAATGATTTCATTTTGACATTACGAGTTACTGAGGGGTAGTTAAATTTGTGATACAGTTTTAATAGACGAGTGGCAGGTCGCGTCGTCGATCCATGAGGGAACGCCATCCACCTCAACGTTACTCTCCTTCACACTTAAATTTTTTAGCTGAGTCTCGGCAAAAAAATGCCGAGATTCGCACAGCCGAGTAATCAGCAATCATCTCGGCAAAAATAAAATTACTGAACGTCTCGGCATCCTAAAATTTGACAAACGTCAAATATTGCCGAAATCGTCAGCATAAGATTTACTGTTTGCTCAGTGAAACGTTCACTGAATATTCGGCAATCCAATAAAACGAAAAAATGAAAAAAAATAAATTACCGAATCATCAGTAATTAAAAACCTAGTCAATTAATTTTGTTTGTATTTTCTCAACATTATAAACGCGCCATTCAGGATAAAAAATTCATTTTATTAACACTTAAAGGAGGCTTACAAATTTGTTGCCAGTAGTGCTTAAAGCCTACCTGAAAACATGTAGCATAAATAAAAAGCGGCGTTTCCAGATGCGGCCACCTAGAGTCGAGCTGGAAATATGAAAATAAAAATATATATTGATTTTTGGCTTACAAAAATGTTCAATATTTAATGACGCATATACGGTATTGTTCAAAAAATAAACTTACTTTGATCTATTGAATTATTCCATGCATTGGGTTATTTTTTCGCATATCCCCCAAAGTTTTGTCTCGAGGACGCTTTGAGTAGAGATGGTCGGGTATCGGGTATTTTACCCGAAACCCGACCCGTACCCGTACCCGACGGGTTTTTGGTCGGGTACGGGTAAAAATTTTTATTTTCAATCGGGTACGGGTCGGGTACGGGTAAAAAATTTTACTGCTCACTCGGGTACGGGTCGGGTACGGGTAAAAAAATTTACCGCTCACTCGGGTACGGGTCGGGTACGGGTAAATTTTTTTTTCGGATCGATTACCCGACCATTTGTACTTCACAGAAATATGTTTACACGTTGACGAGATTTTTTCATTGCAAAACAGTTCTTCCGAAAAATAATCAATTTGAATCAAGGGGTTTTGACATTCGCGCCTAGGACCAGACCTGTCAACTGGCATATTTTTCCAGAAAAAAAAACATTTTTTTCTTCATTTAAAAAAAATATCATAGTTACGTGAAAAGTAATGTGAATATTTCCCGCCCTACTTTGTTTATAACATATTTAATAAGACACACTGCCTTAGCTCTATGATGTTGCGGTCGGAATCTACTTTTCACGTAGGTTTTAATGGACTACCATTTTAAAGCTGTTTAATGCACAATCCAGTAAAAATTATTTGATTCATATACTGCCCATACTCGCATATCAGTCTCATATCGATTTTCGCCAATTTTGAGTTAGCTTGAGGAATGGAGTCTTTCCTCAATATACTATCAGAAATTGCAATGAAAGTTGAGGGTTTGTTCAGTAAAATATAAAAAAATATCAACTCATTTCTGTGTCCCATATGCTAAAGTACCCGCATATCAGTCCCATTCAGTGCAAAATTTCAATAATTTCATTTGTTGCAATATTGGAACAGCAAAGGTGTATTACGGATATTTCATGTATTAATACCAAGATTTCGCATTAGGGAGCAAAGCAAAGTCTTGGCATTACATTCCTTTCGTGGAATTTGGCCTTTCTGTTTCAACAGACTTCGCAGCCGATTCTTAGCGTACAGAATCATTGCATGGCTAGTACTATGAATCCTACTGACACTAAGAATCCTTCCAGGTCGGGGCTCGAACATACGACAGCTGGCTTGTAAGACCAGCGTCCTATGCTTTGAACCGCCAACCCGGGACCAGCATTAGGGAGCACTATAAATAAAAAAATTCGGAAATAAACTTTTGATCGTCTTTTTCTCAACATGCCGATTTCCCATATGGGACTGATATGCAAGTATGGGCAGTATATAAAATGTAGTGTAGTACTCATATCACATTCAGATACCAGAAAACTGTTATTTTAAATATTGGTTGGAGATTTTCAAAATTGTCATAAAAATCATTAGGATTCTTACCATAAAAACATGAACATTTATTTCAGAAAATCTGCATAGAAGTTCTTCTTATTCTGCACTTCTGGGTGGTGTCACCTCACTTGAAATGACACCGATTGATGGCGCAGCAAGTTGGGCTATATTGCTAGTTAATTTTCGTTTCTTTTCACTGAACTACAAGTGAAAATCTCGATGCGTGACAACGTGGAGTCGCAAAAGTAAGGGTGAAAATCTTTTCTCGCGAAATACTCAAATTTTCACCGTGTTCACTCGTTAAGGGTTCCACCGGTTCAATGGCTGTAAAAACCACCAGCTACCGATAACATCGTGGGTGTGGGTTTGTGAGGCTTACAAAACGGGCATAGTTGACAGATTAATTTAAATCAAAATCAATTTGCTTTGTACCAAAAAAATTTCCTACGAATGATCAAACTACTTACACTTGAAGGACTCACTGTTCACCATGTTCAAAATTGAATTTTTCACACCGGGAATACGCGTACATTGTTTGATTCTTTGGTCAATTCACGTAAACGAACTGATAACACACTATTCATTTTAGGGGATGTTCGCATAATATTCATTTTCGCCACGTATAATATTCAATTTGACATTTGGAACTATTTTACGTGATTTTTCAAGTGATTCGAATGTGAATTTTTATTTGTGTGTCAAGATAATGAGCACGCTTACTTGTGGTTCTAAAGAATTGGATCAAAAGTCGCACTGTTTCGTAAAAACCATACCTACCCAAAATTGAATACAACGGGTATTACGACATTTTGGGTAAATATGCTTCTAGGAAAATTTGAGTTGATATTACTCCCTTTTGTTGACATTTGTAAATAAGTATAAAGTACCAAAGACATTGAAAATCTACAGGGTCCGCCATCTAACATTTATTTTTGAACTAGCGGTTATTTCGACATTGGTAACCTCAATGTCACTTCTGATTTGACAGAAACTTAGTTGTATCCTTCCGCTGAACGAAAATGGTTGTGTATATGCTTGAGGACCGCGTGAAAATAGTGCAGTTTTACTTTCAAAATCATGGTAATGTTGCGGAATGTGTGCAAAAAAATCATCTTCTCGGATGAGGCACATTTTCATCTCGGCGGGTATGTTAATAAGCAAAATTGTCGCATCTGGGGACGGAATATCCGCACGTCATCATGGAGAAGCCGATCTCAGAGAGTGACGGTTTGGTGCGGATTTTTGTCTGGCGGCATCATTGGGCCATTTTTCTTAGAAAATGAGGCAGGAGCCGCCGCCACGGTCAATGGCGAGTGGTACCCGTCATCATTAGCGATTGGTTCTTCCCGTTACTTGAAGAGGAAGACTTGGACACCTTTTGGTTCCAACAAGACGGCGCTCCGTGCCACACATCCAACGCTACGATCGATCATCTGTGCACAGTCTTTGAAGATCGAATTATCAGTCGAAATTCGGATGTCGTTTGGCCGCCACGGAGCTGTGATTTGACACCGTTAGACTATTATCTTTGAGCGGCTGTCAAAGATAAGTGTTATGTGGACAAGCCAGAGACAATTCAAGCCTTGAAGGATAACATTCGTACATCCATAGCTGAAATAAAGCTCCATACAATCGAAAATGTATTAAAAAGCTGGACCGACCGTATGGCGTACTGCAAGGCCAGCCGAGGCAACCATTTGAATGAAATTATATTCCACAATTACCCGGAAGGATTGTACTTTAATATGAAAAAATAAATTTTGAATTCGGATGAACCGTTTGTTTTTTTTTTGCATGTTTAAAAAAAAGTTACATTACATTATTCATGCTTCACAGTGTATTTATATGTTTAAAAGTAAACAAGCATTATAATGTATTTTTCTTACCAACTAGAGCCTGATACGGCTCTATATCTAAAACACTTTATTTTTTCCATACTGAATTTTGGTAAAATTTTTACTACTCATTCGGGTCGGGTACGGGTACGGGTAATTTTTAATCGGGTACGGGTCGGGTACGGGTAAAATTTTTTATTTTTTTTCGGGTACGGGTCGGGTACGGGTAATTTTTTCAATTTTTAATCGGGTACGGGTCGGGTACGGGTAAATTTTTTTGCTGATCACTCGGGTACGGGTCGGGTTCGGGTATAAGAATTTCTATACCCGACCATCTCTAGCTTTGAGCCCCGTGTTGGATGTTTTTCCCTTATAATCGCGAGTGCTCTGATGAAGTCGCTTTTTATAAAGCGAAACATGTCACTATATTTATTCAATATTTTTACTTACAAGTGGTTCCACGCTTCTTCGAAGATTATCCATTTTTTCACTCGAGAATTTCATTAGAAAATAATCGCACAATGCGAAGCGAAAATGTAACGCGGCAAAAAATGACAGCTGTCGTGCTGAATCTCGGCAACAGCTAGCGCATATTCCGAAATCTCGGCAAACGTCTCTGCTGATGTCGGCATATCTGTTGTTTACTGATAAATTCAGCAAGAAATTATGACAAATTTCGGCAAAGTGAAGCATTTTACCGAAATATCAGTGAATGCATTTAACGAAGCTCAGAAACATGCGTATTGATTACTGAGCAATCAGCAAATTTACGTGTTGCTGATCAGTTTCGGCATTTTATTATGCCGAGCTCAAGAAATGGTTTTAAGTGTGTTGAAGTCTCCATTGAAAATAGGAAGGAGATGTTGTGTATTTACCTTGGTTACTCAGCAAAAGAAAAACTATCATATATAGCACCACTATATAATCACTTTTTATTATTTACACACGCGTTGACGGTCGTTTTTATAAAAATACAAATGTAATTAAAGTCAATGATTCATTACTGGACTAGTGTTTTTCTATGTGTATTATAAAGAAACTTCCCACAAACACAATACCCCCGAACGTTTAGGGATCCCTGGTCCTCTTCTACTGCATACAGCCAGCGCGTTTGTGGCCTTCCACGAAGTCTCCGACCTCTACCTGATTCTGTACTGAGTACTATTTTCGCAATTCTTTCTTCCGGCATTTTATACGCTTAACAATATTCACTTCTCTATACACTTGATAAAACTCGTGATTCATGCGTCTGCGTCACACACCATTTTCTTGTTTCCCACCGAAGTATTTTGCGCTCGAAAACTCCGAAAGCTTTCCGGTCTATCTCTCGTAACGTCCACGCTTCGTGTCCGTACAGAGCCACCGGAAGGATCAATGTCTTATAAAGAGCGAATTTCGTTTCTGTGTGCATGTTGCGGGATCTCAACGTGCAAGAAATGATATCAACTTTTGGATTGCCCTAGCACAAAACGTGCCCCTCTTCATCCACACTACTTCCACCCGCTTTGAGAAACTGTCCACTATAAAAAAAATTATAGGAAGAAGAATGAATGGTACAATAAACACTCGTCAACTATTTTCAAATCGTGTTGATCGGAAAATACATCAACAAGGCGTATGTCAATTTTCTCTGGCCAACCATTTCTCACATATTTTATTATTTCCTTTAGGAAATCGCAAGTTTTCGTCATATTGGCTATCATGTAACCTCCTAGTTTACTTACACTGATTACTACATGCACAATTTGATTAATATTTAATAAAAATAATACTTTGTGAATAATAGCTTCTGCAATCCTTGAATTAAACAAAAATATATCTTTAACATTATTATTATTATCATTACCATTATTAGTAGTATTGTTATCGTCATTTTTATTACTATTTTATTCATAATCCCATTTTCAATTATTCTTCTTAAATACGTTGTAAATTAAGTCTAAACTTCAAGTTCCAATCCTGAAATGGTATCAGATACTTCCTTAATATTTAAATACAAAAGAATTACAATGTTTTAAATCACTTCCAATTGAAATAGTCACCCTATTAAATTCGTCAAAAGTTTAAATTTGAATTTGCTATAAAATCCTCCCATACCCCCTCATACCATAATTTTCCTACCTACGGGCATTATCCGCTACCAACCGAAAATGAGTTGTCACCCGGCCTTTCCGACTTTTCTGTCAGGACGCCGCCGAGTATATAATCACCAGCGAATAATGGTTCGCTCTCTTTTCTGCAGTGATGGCCTAGCACACGTTCACCACACGAGCCAGTTCTCATACAGCCCGTGTGCTGTGCTTTTTCACACCAGACTTATTGAACGTGTGCTAGCAAGAAAAGAGAGCCGTATCGATAGAGCTCGTAGCTCGTTGAAATACGAAGCATGCGAGCTAGCAGAAAACACGCACACGAAGTCTGAAGCACACGCTCGTGTGCCGTGTTGCTACTAGATCGAGAGTCGTGTGCTTCGTAGAACCAGCTCGCAATTCAACTGGTGTGCTGGCTCTTCTTCTGGCTCATTCTCCTGGATTGGGTTCTAGCTCGTGAGCTAGCTCATGTGCTAGCTCATTTCCTTACTTGAGTGTCCGTTCTTTTTTTTTTATTCAATAATATAATATCATTTTCAGGCACACAGTGTCCGCTCTTGTCTTGTTTCTTGTCAGTAGGTGGACTACACAAATCAATATTATTGTCAATCCAAATGATTAGCGACTTTCACATAAGGTGAAATTATCGTCAATACTCGACATTTTGACAATGCTTTTGATGATGAATAATCGTGTGCATTCAAATGGGTATGACGTATTGACGAAGGATTTACAATACTGAATACTGACTTTTCATGAATAATGTCCGGTTATAAGTTGATAAGACTTTTCTTGTTCAAATGAGGACACTATAAAACAAATTCGGAGAACGAAGTATGAATTGTCAAGTCAAGGCATTTCATACGAACTTTAACATAGCGAGTTTGACCGATACCGCCTCTCGTCCTGTCAACAATGAATTAGATTCATCAACAGCTCATTTGTGTTGTCATCGTGCTAAACCTAATTGAGGAATGCACCAATTTCATTATTCACACAGGAGGCATAGAAGTAAATAAATCGAAACAGGGCGGAACACTTTTTATGTTGATTTATTCAGTTTCCTTCTATGAAACCGGTTCAATTTTCATCTTTTGAAGATAAACCAAAAATTCATCGACTTATGAAAAATTTATCTGATAATAAACGTTATTTTCTAAATAGGAATTGAAACATTTGAAGCATTCACCGATGGTTTTCTCCATTTGCTGTTAGTGTTAGTTTCGTCCTTGTTTGAAAAACTGCTGACATATGAATAAATTGGCAACATTGGGCGCAGGTATAAATAGTTCGGTTTTAAACATTTCCTGTCATTCTTCATACGTGTTTTTTTTTTAATTATCTTCGAACGTAAATAGTTATGGTTTTCAATTTCTACGATGTCAGCAAAAAATAAAAAACAAAAGGAGAACATTTCTCGAGCGTCACAGATCATCCAGGACCATTTCAAAACAGAGAACCAAAGAACTTTGTGTTTAAATTGTAACAAGGAAATTTCAAATAAGTTCAGTAATATGAAGCGTTTCTTTTAAAATTGAGTAGGCAACTAAAAATTCAACATGAAGTACAAGTATTCGAATCGCTGCCAGCAGGAACATCAAAGTTGGAAGCGATGTTGCAAGCAAAACATTTACATGTTTCAAACAATATCAAGCCAATGGAGCATAAACTAACGAAGCTGCAATTATCAAGGCGGTTATCAACTGAAGAAAATTTCTTAAAATATTGGAACGAACAAAGATTCAAAGAACCGGAGTTATTCGCCCTTTCACATGTAGCTTTATCAGTTCCCGCTACTCAAGTGTCGGTAGAAAGAGCATTCAGTGCCTTAGGAATTATATTGAATGACCGTCGACTTAATCTTTCAGACAAAAACTCAGAAAATATCTTGTTTATAAAATTAAACGACAATTTGTTTGATTCAGTTGATTCAGTCAATTTTTGTAACATTCAGTGGCGTCTCGTCCTAATGTGCACCTCGTGCACTGCACAACTGGTCGAATAGGCTCTGTGAGAACTTGTATGCACACATTCAGGAGAGGCTTCAGTGGCTTATGCTTATGGCAGTTGAAAACAAATTGCTGTCTCAGTTGCAACGTCAAAACGGTTCTGATATCATACCATATAAGCAGTGCACAACCCGTGAATTTTGTCACGAGACGCCACTGGTAACATTTATATAACAAATCGTCAATGAATACAGACAATGTGAAGTTGTTTTCTTTATAAATATGTTTGTACTATTTATCCGAAGATCCGTTTCTTCGTCCAATGGCGAGTTTTGCGTCGATTTGAATGTATGTTTGCAGCACCCTCTCAGATTTCAATCAAAGCCACATTGCATACTTTGTCTTTCCAAATGGATCTGGACTTGGTTTTGAAATATGTTATTACCGATTTGATAAAAAAATGCAACTCCTTTTGAAATAAAAATTATTTTAAACATTGCATGTTAATGCAACAAAATCCATTTGTCTCATACATTGCGAGATGGACACTAGAAGAAAACTATTTTCCTACTAAAAACTTTCCGTTATTGATTTTTTTTCAGCATCTGTTTTCTCGAAAACTAAATCAGAGAAGGCTTTTCAGAATCCAATGTGACTCAATTCTTGATAACAATGCAGCTGCTAAGTGCATTTTATTTTTCGGAATACATGTAGTATCTTTAAACAAATAGTACATTGTTTGCTATTTTGATGCAAGCCATGATAACGAGTAAGACTTGCTTTCTTTGCCATTCGCTTGAGAATACCACTAATAACGTCACAGGACTTAATTCATTTATGGAAAGAATTTTATGTTTTTAGACTTTTAATTTAGGGATGTCGGATTTTTCGAATTATTCGATTATTCAAAAATCGAATATCATTTTCAAACTAATCTATTAATTTTAGTTGATTGTCAGGGTTACTATTCCGCTACTCGGATAATCGATCGATTAGCCGGCATTCTAAATTAAGTCATGATTACGTCATTATTGGGGGCACAAAAATTATTACTACAGATCATTTAACTTTGTAATATATAAAGCATTTTTATAAAGGGAACGGTAATAATAGTCCTTACTTGAGGCAATATTATAGTCAATATTCAGTATTGTAAATCCTGGTATCGGTCAAACTCGCTATGTTGATGTTCGTATGAAATGCCTTGACTTGACAATTCATACTTCGTTCTCCGAATTTGTTTTATAGTGTCCTCATTTGAACAAGAAAAGTCTTATCAACTTATAACCGGACATTATTCATGAAAAGTCAGTATTCAGTATTGTAAATCCTTCGTCAATACGTCATACCCATTTGAATGCACACGATTATTCATCATCAAAAGCATTGTCAAAATGTCGAGTATTGACGATAATTTCACCTTATGTGAAAGCCGCTAATCATTTGGATTGACAATAATATTGATTTGTGTAGTCCACCTACTGACAAGAAACAAGACAAGAGCGGACACTGTGTGCCTGAAAATGATATTATATTATTGAATAAAAAAAAAAGAACGGACACTCAAATAAGGAAATGGGCTAGCACATGAGCCAGCTCACGAGCTAGAACCCAATCCAGAAGAATGAGCCAGAAGAAGATCCAGCACACCAGTTGAATTGCGAGCTGGTTCTACGAAGCACACGACTCTCGATCTAGTAGCAACACGGCACACGAGCGTGTGCTTCAGACTTCGTGTGCGTGTTTTCTGCTAGCTCGCATGCTTCGTATTTCAACGAGCTACGAGCTCTATCGATACGGCTCTCTTTTCTTGCTAGCACGCGTTCAATGAGTCTGGTTTGAAAAAGCACAGCACATGAGCTTCATAGGCTCACACAGCAGGTATAGAGCAGCTCGTGTGCTGAGCTAGGACATCACTGCTTTTCTGGTAACAAAAGTCTAGCAATATAAAGTGTGGTACCTTAATACCGCTTATTACAGTGACTATAGTATCGATCATAATGTGGTAGCCATCGTGAGTGATAAACCGGGCGGAACCAACACCAAGGAAGGTTCCCCGATATCCACCGCAGGTGAATAGTGACCAGTTAACTGTCAACAGAATCCACCTAGTGATCTCTTGGGTGTGTGTGGCTCCCATACCGACCGGTTGTGCTGAAAACCGAGACTGTAGATGTTACCATTGTTCCAGTCGCTGAAGAGTGATTTAAATCTACCTG
The DNA here is from genome assembly GCF_030247185.1 of Malaya genurostris. Classification (NCBI taxonomy): domain Eukaryota; kingdom Metazoa; phylum Arthropoda; class Insecta; order Diptera; family Culicidae; genus Malaya; species Malaya genurostris. The sequence continues at coordinate 78,408,700 of NC_080570.1, read as the reverse complement.
TTCGAAGTGGAATCGATCGTCGAGGTACGACCATTGGATTTCGAGCCCGACGCTACGTTAGGATTTCGAGATCGAAAACGACGCCAGGAAAACCGTAAGCGGACTCAACTTTATTCCTATCCTATATTCATTAAAATTACATTTATAACCTGAAAAGTTCCAATAAATCTGCCATTCTTATTGTGCATGTTATATGAATATTTCATACATCTCGAAAGTTTTTATCCCTTTCACTATCTTTGGTTAATTCGGAAAACGATAGGGAAGTGAGTTCGCAATTCTCCCGGGTAATTCGACCCGAGCCGAGTAGATAAAAAAGGTAAGGATGTGAAACTTCAGTGACTTCAGAAGGACACCGAAATTTGATCGGCGTCTTCAGAGCTAAGTTACAATCATTATTGCATCAATGGGGATGTTCGTTCTGGCGACACTGCACTGTAGAGCGAAACAGATTATACTCTTCTATAGCATACTTTTTCTTATTCCTTCTTATTATATTCAGAATAAATTTGACTGTTGTAAAAGACAGACGCGTTTTTGATTTCGTCGTGAAATACTAGAAACCGAAACATCTTCGATACAGTCCACCCGCGAGTGAACAATAACATTTTGGTCCTTCGAACCGGATATGTGTTTCGGTTGTCGGTCTGCTGCTTCGAAGGCAGTGGAATTTGAGACGCAAAAGTGATTTTCGACGGCTAGCGAGCCGAACAAAGTGTCGCCATTGTGGCTTTCGTAATCGGAAAAGGCGTTTTCCTGACGGCTAACAAGTCGAATCAAGTGACGATAAAAGTGAATTTTGCATGGCCAAAAAGTGACGCCATTGTGGATTTCATGAAGTGATTTCGTGACGGTTGATAAACAGCCTAAAAGTGACGCAATTCTGGCTCTTTGTTGGTGTACAAGTGAACCTGTAGTGGAAGCGAGCAGGATTGAACATGCTCCGTACTCCCGACGGTAAAAGGAGCGAAAGGGATAGCGAGAACATTACGCCAGTGAAGAGCGACGGTGAGAATAGTGAAGAACTTGGAATCAGTGGACAAAAAAAGCGCCAGAAAAGGAAGGAAATAATGAAAAAAATGGCGGCTGAATTCAAAGTGTTGCGAAACCAGTTAAATGCACTAGAGAGAAGAATGGAAAGAGTGAAGAGTGTGATGGAAACAGATACCGATGATTCCAATCAGAAATTGGAGTGCAAGCAGTTTTTACAGTTACAGTTGAAGACTGTGGAAAGCATCAACACTGATTACAATGTGTACCATCAGCGAGCCCAGGGACTGGATATTAGCGTTGACGATCGTACGGAGCTGGAGAATTCTGGCATCGAATTCGAACAAATTTATGGTGAGTTGTATATTGTCCTTACTAAATTACTAGATGCAACCATCAAGAAGGAGGAACCATCATTTACACCTGCTGTACCTGCGATCGCAAATACAACCCAGCTGCCAGCGTTGAAGGTACCGTTGCCTTCGTTCGATGGATCGTACGAGAACTGGTACGCTTTCAAATCGATGTTCGAGACAATAATGGCGCGATACAGCTCAGAATCCCCAGCCATAAAGTTGTACCACCTTCGGAATTCTTTAGTAGGCAAAGCGGCTGGTATAATTGACCAGGAGATAATCAATAATAACGATTATGATTCAGCTTGGGCTACCTTGACGGAGCGTTTTGAGGATCGTAGGCTCATAATCGACAAGCATATCGATGCGTTATTTGATTTGCCAAGGCTCGCTGGCGAAAACGCTATGGACATGAGAAGGCTGTTAGATACTTGTACCAAGAATGTTGATGCCCTGAAGAATCTTGGGTTACCAGTGTCTGGACTCGGCGAAAGCATGCTAGTTAACCGCATTGCTATGAAACTTGACAACGATACCCGTAAGGCATGGGAACTTAAGCAGACGTCTGGTGAACTTCCTAGCTACGATTCAACTTTAGAATTCTTGCGCGAAAGATGTCGAGTATTAGAGAAGATTCGTTCTAACATAAAACCGCCCATTAAAATCGTGAAACAGATGCGCCCTCCCGACACAAGGGTACGGACGAGTACCTTAGTTGCGGCAACCAGTAGCTGCCCGCATTGTTCCGGAACCCACGAATTGTGGAAATGTGAATCGTTCAAAGGCGCCACCATCTCCGATCGATATGCTACACTGCGAAAAATTGGCGCGTGTTTCAACTGCTTGCAAAAGGGACATCGCACATCGGATTGTACATCGAAACATACGTGCAAAAAATGCAACAAACGTCACCATACAACGTTGCATAATGATGGTCAGCCAATGAAACTTGATGATTCTACGAATGCCAATGCACAGTGCAACTCAGAGAAGAATTCCGAAGTATCAACATCAATCACTCCGGAGATCGTGTCACACGAGACGAACACGCAATCATCGTTCTACACACAATTGAAGACTACGGAGAAGCAAGTTCTACTATCGACAGCGGTAGTACTTGTTTACGGAAAGGCGGATAACTCGTACCCATGTCGAGTTCTCTTAGACTCGGGTTCACATTCGAACTTCGTATCGGAGCATTTTGCTACACTGCTGTCCCTGAAAAAGGAGCCCGCTCATATTTCCATAAGCGGTTTGAACGACATCCACACGAGAGTTCGGTTCAAAATTAACACAAAAATCAAGTCTCGTGTAAACAACTACACAGCGTGTCTCGAATTCTTGATTGTGCCCAGGATAACGAGTAATCTACCTCTTACGGATGTGGACTACACTCATTTGAATCTGCCGAAGAACATACAGTTAGCGGACCCGAATTTCAGCACTCCTGATCGTGTTGACATGTTGTTGGGAGCTGAAATATTTTTCGAGATGTTGATGTCAGGACGCATGAAGGTCGCCAACACTGCTGCAATTCTGCAAGAAACCCAGTTTGGTTGGGTGTTGAGCGGTCCTGTTCCAAGCAAGAGTTCCAAGACTTTTCAATCTTTGTGTATCACTGCTGAAGAAAATCTCAATGAGATAGTGCGACGTTTCTGGCAAATAGAGTCCTGTGACGACTTCGAAGAGATAAATGTACCATCATGTGATGAGTTATGTGTGGACCATTTTTGTAAAACCCACACACGCAACGCGGAAGGGAGATACGTTGTCCGTCTTCCCTTTAACGATCTGAAACTTCAGTTGGGTGATTCCAAGGCAATGGCTACGAAACGATTTTTTGCATTGGAAAAGCGATTGGACAGAGCACCGGAGATCAAGCTTCAATACACCGCCTTTTTAAAACAATATGAGGAGCTCGGTCACATGTCAATAAGTGAAACTGGAGATTTGGATGAAGCGCAATCGGCGTATTATCTACCACACCATTATGTTTTAAAACCGAGCAGCACAACAACTCGACTTCGTGTGGTGTTTGACGGTTCGGCGCAGAGTGACACTGGAGTTAGTATTAATCAGACACAAATGGTGGGCCCGACGGTCCAGAACGATCTTGTATCGATATTGATGAATTTCCGAACCCATAAAATTGCCTTTACCGCCGATATTTTAAAAAATGTACAGGCAGATTTTGGTAAACGAAGACGACATTCGATTCCAGAGGATTCTTTGGCGTGAACACCAAGACCAACCGTTGCATGTCTTCGAGTTAAGAACGGTTACATATGGACTCGCATCTTCTCCGTTTTTGGCAACAATGACGTTGCGTCAACTTGCTGATGACGAGGAACGCAGATACCCGCTTGCTGCTAAGGCGATCAGAAAATCGTTTTACATCGATGATGTTCTCACTGGAGCAGATTCTTTAGATGACGCAATTACGCTCAAGAACGAAATAGTTGGTTTGCTGAAAAAGGGAGGCTTCGATGCACACAAATTTTGTTCTAATTCCGAAGTACTACTAGCTACTGTTCCTGAAGAGCAGCGAGAAAGCCTCGTGGATATAACAGATCCTGCGGTCAACATGATGATGAAAACTTTGGGTATTTTGTGGAATCCTAAAGAAGATTTTTTCACATTCACCATCCCGAATAATTCTTCGAATACTCCGCTGACTAAACGAATGATTCTCAGTCAGATTGCCAAGATTTTTGATCCTTTGGGATTCGTGGGACCTGTAGTCACCACGGCAAAATTAATAATGCGCGAACTGTGGGCCTTCAACCTGGAGTGGGACCAACCGGTGCCGCAGGAACTTGCAAAGTTGTGGATTGAATACCGACAGCAACTACATTGTTTGAACAATGTGAAGATCAATAGATGGATTTATAGTGACGAAGCCAGTGCATACCAGATCTATGGTTTTGCTGATGCATCAGACATAGCATTTGGCGCTTGTCTGTATGCAAGGTCTGTACGAAACGATGGAACAGCGAAAATGACGTTGATTTGCAGCAAATCACGAATCTTGCCGCAGAAATCGAACAAGAAGAAGAAGATTACAACCCCTCAAGCAGAGCTACAGGCAGCTCTATTATTATCACAGCTTACCGTGAAGACGCTAGCATCCCTTGATACCGATTTCAGCTCTGTGCATCTGTGGTCGGATTCGCAGATTGTATTATGCTGGCTACAGAAACCACCTGATTCGCTGACTGTGTTCGTCGGAAATCGTGTACGACAAATACAGCAGCTCACCGCCGACTATTCTTGGAAGTACGTTCCTTCAAAGGAGAATCCCGCAGATCTGATCTCGCGTGGGGTACCTCCATCTGAACTTGGAAAACGAACGATTTGGTGGAATGGACCATCAATTTTTCTTAGTGATAATCCGAACATCGATCAACCAGCATCTCTTCCAGAAGCGGACATACCTGAGTTGAGACGAAGAGGACTTGTAACTGTACTAGGACCTTCGAGATTGAAGATTTTCGACCGAATCAGTCGGTACCCGATCATACAACGTGCGATGGCGTATGTCATTCGATTTTGTGATTACATCCGAAGTTATAGAACGACGTTGACCAAGGGACTGCCAACAGTATCGGAAATACGCAGAGCGTCAACTCTGATTGTTCGGATGGTGCAAAACGACGATTTTCATCGAGAATTGCAGATGTTGAAGGACGACAAGGAAGGCAAGGTATCTTTTCAAAACCTCAACCCTTTCATTGATCCAAATGATGTGATACTGCGAGTTGGTGGAAGACTGAAGCACGCAGTTTTACCGTACGAACACAAACACCAAGCCTTGCTTCCCGAGACTCATCCATTCACAGTGACGTTGATCAGGCATCTGCATTGCACTAATATGCATCTTGGCCAACGTAGCTTATTAGGAGTTGTACGACAACAGTATTGGCCGCTCAAGGCTAAAAACGTCATTCGAAAGATACTACATCACTGCATACCGTGCTTTCGAATGAAACCCAAGAAGTCTACGCAATTGATGGGAGATCTACCGGACTATCGGGTTCAGCCTTCACCAGTGTTTTCACATTCAGGCTTGGACTTTGCAGGACCTTTCAAGTTACGGCTGAGTGCCAACACAAGAAATCCGACAACCACCAAGGGGTACGTTTGTCTATTCGTCTGCATGGCAACCCGTGCTGTGCACCTAGAAGCGGTATCCGATTTATCTACTGAAACATTCATGGCCGCACTCCAACGATTCGTCAGTCGCCGTGGGCTGCCGCAGAAGCTGTATTCCGACAACGCGACTAACTTTGAAGGAGCTAACAACGAGATGAGTCGACTAGCAGAACTATTTCGAAACGAGCAGCATCTGCGAACGCTGATTGACTACTGTGCATCGAAACAAATTGAGTGGTCTTTCATTCCTCCACGTAGTCCGCACTTCGGCGGCATATGGGAAGCAGGAGTCAAATCAGTAAAATCGCATCTGAAGCTAGTTCTTGCAGAACACAAATTAACGTACGAAGCACTCGCTACCGTTTTGGCACAAGTGGAAGCAATTTTAAACTCCCGGCCTCTCACTCCTGCTTCTGACGACCCGAACGACATGACAGCGATAACACCTGCTCACTTCATTATAGGGAGAGAATTTCAAGCAATTTTGGAACCTTCGTATGTCAACATTCCTCAAGGCAGATTGTCTCGTTGGCAATTCGTCCAGGATTTAAAACAGAAATTCTGGAAAATGTGGATGAAAGACTACCTTCAGGAACTCCAGAAACGTCAACGTGATTTGAAGGTGACCGAATTTAAAATTGGAGCGTTAGTAGTTATTGTCGACGAGAACGTACCGCCACTGAAATGGGTACTAGCCCGCATAATCGAACTACATCCAGGACGTGACGGACACACACGTGTGGTATCTTTGCAAACGGGAAGCGGTGTCACCAAGAGAGCCGTGAAGAAAATCTGCGTATTGCCACTCGACAACGAAGAAGGTACACCTGATGGTTAATCTTTGAAATAGACCATTTCAACGCCCGGGAGGATGTTCGTTCTGGCGACACTGCACTGTAGAGCGAAACAGATTATACTCTTCTATAGCATACTTTTTCTTATTCCTTCTTATTATATTCAGAATAAATTTGACTGTTGTAAAAGACAGACGCGTTTTTGATTTCGTCGTGAAATACTAGAAACCGAAACATCTTCGATACAGTCCACCCGCGAGTGAACAATAACAGGGGATTTCCCTTCAAAAAATTATACTTCTAATCATTTCTTCATCCAATACCTTAGGTACTGAATCGTTAAAATCGTTAAAGCCTTAAAAAACGATCATTTTGTTACAAAAATTACATTTCTTCCAATTAACCTTTATATTTATCGAGGACGTCTAACGGGTGAAAAAAACACTATTTTTGAGAATTTTTTAGAGCTATCGTTCCAAATAATAAATTCAAACGATATGCATAATAAAAAGCATCATTCGAATAACATTTCTTCGTGGTATTGAGAAATAAGGCGGTAAAAAAGTATTTTTGAGGACGCTTCTTAGAAATCATGATTTGCTGTGTCCACTATACCTCAGCGCATACTAATCCGAAGTCAACAAACCAAAGCAGAATAGCTGTAGTAGATGTTTTTCTAGACCCATACGTTTTTGTTTATTTTTTTTATGTTTTTGGTGGTTGTTGAAAGTCAAAACAACGATTTTTCGTTGCGGTCTAGTATTTTACATGTAGAGGGTTTGCGCAAAATTTGAAAATAATTGGTGAAGCATTTTTGGAATGACGATGGACGCGGACTTTTTTTTTATATATATATATATACATATATATATATATATATATATATATATATATATATATATATATATATATATATATATATATATATATATATATATATATATATATGTATATATATATATATAAAAAAAAAGTCCGCGTCCATCGTCATTCCAAAAATGCTTCACCAATTATTTTCAAATTTTGCGCAAACCCTCTACATGTAAAATACTAGACCGCAACGAAAAATCGTTGTTTTGACTTTCAACAACCACCAAAAACATAAAAAAAATAAACAAAAACGTATGGGTCTAGAAAAACATCTACTACAGCTATTCTGCTTTGGTTTGTTGACTTCGGATTAGTATGCGCTGAGGTATAGTGGACACAGCAAATCATGATTTCTAAGAAGCGTCCTCAAAAATACTTTTTTACCGCCTTATTTCTCAATACCACGAAGAAATGTTATTCGAATGATGCTTTTTATTATGCATATCGTTTGAATTTATTATTTGGAACGATAGCTCTAAAAAATTCTCAAAAATAGTGTTTTTTTCACCCGTTAGACGTCCTCGATAAATATAAAGGTTAATTGGAAGAAATGTAATTTTTGTAACAAAATGATCGTTTTTTAAGGCTTTAACGATTTTAACGATTCAGTACCTAAGGTATTGGATGAAGAAATGATTAGAAGTATAATTTTTTGAAGGGAAATCCCCTGTTATTGTTCACTCGCGGGTGGACTGTATCGAAGATGTTTCGGTTTCTAGTATTTCACGACGAAATCAAAAACGCGTCTGTCTTTTACAACAGTCAAATTTATTCTGAATATAATAAGAAGGAATAAGAAAAAGTATGCTATAGAAGAGTATAATCTGTTTCGCTCTACAGTGCAGTGTCGCCAGAACGAACATCCTCCCGGGCGTTGAAATGGTCTATTTCAAAGATTAACCATCAGGTGTACCTTCTTCGTTGTCGAGTGGCAATACGCAGATTTTCTTCACGGCTCTCTTGGTGACACCGCTTCCCGTTTGCAAAGATACCACACGTGTGTGTCCGTCACGTCCTGGATGTAGTTCGATTATGCGGGCTAGTACCCATTTCAGTGGCGGTACGTTCTCGTCGACAATAACTACTAACGCTCCAATTTTAAATTCGGTCACCTTCAAATCACGTTGACGTTTCTGGAGTTCCTGAAGGTAGTCTTTCATCCACATTTTCCAGAATTTCTGTTTTAAATCCTGGACGAATTGCCAACGAGACAATCTGCCTTGAGGAATGTTGACATACGAAGGTTCCAAAATTGCTTGAAATTCTCTCCCTATAATGAAGTGAGCAGGTGTTATCGCTGTCATGTCGTTCGGGTCGTCAGAAGCAGGAGTGAGAGGCCGGGAGTTTAAAATTGCTTCCACTTGTGCCAAAACGGTAGCGAGTGCTTCGTACGTTAATTTGTGTTCTGCAAGAACTAGCTTCAGATGCGATTTTACTGATTTGACTCCTGCTTCCCATATGCCGCCGAAGTGCGGACTACGTGGAGGAATGAAAGACCACTCAATTTGTTTCGATGCACAGTAGTCAATCAGCGTTCGCAGATGCTGCTCGTTTCGAAATAGTTCTGCTAGTCGACTCATCTCGTTGTTAGCTCCTTCAAAGTTAGTCGCGTTGTCGGAATACAGCTTCTGCGGCAGCCCACGGCGACTGACGAATCGTTGGAGTGCGGCCATGAATGTTTCAGTAGATAAATCGGATACCGCTTCTAGGTGCACAGCACGGGTTGCCATGCAGACGAATAGACAAACGTACCCCTTGGTGGTTGTCGGATTTCTTGTGTTGGCACTCAGCCGTAACTTGAAAGGTCCTGCAAAGTCCAAGCCTGAATGTGAAAACACTGGTGAAGGCTGAACCCGATAGTCCGGTAGATCTCCCATCAATTGCGTAGACTTCTTGGGTTTCATTCGAAAGCACGGTATGCAGTGATGTAGTATCTTTCGAATGACGTTTTTAGCCTTGAGCGGCCAATACTGTTGTCGTACAACTCCTAATAAGCTACGTTGGCCAAGATGCATATTAGTGCAATGCAGATGCCTGATCAACGTCACTGTGAATGGATGAGTCTCGGGAAGCAAGGCTTGGTGTTTGTGTTCGTACGGTAAAACTGCGTGCTTCAGTCTTCCACCAACTCGCAGTATCACATCATTTGGATCAATGAAAGGGTTGAGGTTTTGAAAAGATACCTTGCCTTCCTTGTCGTCCTTCAACATCTGCAATTCTCGATGAAAATCGTCGTTTTGCACCATCCGAACAATCAGAGTTGACGCTCTGCGTATTTCCGATACTGTTGGCAGTCCCTTGGTCAACGTCGTTCTATAACTTCGGATGTAATCACAAAATCGAATGACATACGCCATCGCACGTTGTATGATCGGGTACCGACTGATTCGGTCGAAAATCTTCAATCTCGAAGGTCCTAGTACAGTTACAAGTCCTCTTCGTCTCAACTCAGGTATGTCCGCTTCTGGAAGAGATGCTGGTTGATCGATGTTCGGATTATCACTAAGAAAAATTGATGGTCCATTCCACCAAATCGTTCGTTTTCCAAGTTCAGATGGAGGTACCCCACGCGAGATCAGATCTGCGGGATTCTCCTTTGAAGGAACGTACTTCCAAGAATAGTCGGCGGTGAGCTGCTGTATTTGTCGTACACGATTTGGAATGACGATGGACGCGGACTTTTTTTTTATATATATATATATATATACATATATATATATATATATATATATATATATATATATATATATATATATATATATATATATATATATATATATATATATATATATATATATATATAAATTTTTTTTTTTTTTTTCATTTTTTTTTTTTCAAGTATTGGCCTTTTCCACTCACTTCAGAACCTGATTGCAACGGTTGGCATAATGGTGTCAATGGTTGCTCGAATGAATATTCCCGCGACGTTACCTGATCATTGAAGTGCACATTTCCCTGCGGACCAACATTTTCTTAATTTTCGTTGATCGTTTCAGAATCCGCAGGTTTCTCTATATCAATTTCGATTTGCAAATCGACCGTTTTGAGAGCAGCTCTACTGGAAATTATTTCAGTGATTTCATGTTCCTGAAAAACGTATTTATGAAAAAAATATTTTTAAAACTATTCAACTAACATTTTTTTTCTGCCATCGTTCGATTTCATGATATATATTGTCAATATTCCAAGAGAGTTCATCTCCCAGGACTGTCCGATCTAATATTTTTTGTAATTCTTCCTTTCCGATGTTCGCCAATTCAAATAAACCGATACCACAACCTGATTGAAGTGAAAAAGTATTATTGAGTACAAAATATATACGAAGTAAAATACATACCACTCAAAACGTCTAGAAAATGTTGCGGAAATCCCAAATCGAATAAAAGGCGTTGCTCTCGGGTAGCCATCAATATTTTTTCCGTATTTTCCGTCATGACGTCATGCCCAAAATTGTATCTTACACTGTTAAATTTTGTTATATACATGTCATCAAACATTCATACAGTTCATATAAGATATTCCCAATATTTTCACTATGGCTATGGATATTTGAAAGTTATTGTATATTATATAAATTTCATAAACACTATCAATTATAGTTATATGTTTCCATATGACTTCTATAATAAATAAAAAGAATTGATTCATATGACACATTTAATGAATAGAAAAAAGATTTTCATTTCAGTGTATGTAACGTTTCTTTTGCACCTTCTTTTCTCGTAGATGGCTAGACCGATTTTCACACACTTATATTCAAAAGGTCTTGTGGTATCATACAAAATTCCTTAATATTATTTCGATCCGATTTCTGGTTCCGGAATTATGGGATACAATGTGCATAAAAATGTGAAAATAAGTTCACCAACTTTTCTCTAAGAAGGCTACACCGATTTTAACAAACTTAGATTCAACTGAAAGCTCTTTAGGTCTCATACTAATTTCCTGTTTTTTTATCTCACTTCCGGTTCTGAAGTTATGAGGTAAAATGTGCAATATTAAAATATGTGTACTAGCTTTTCTTAGAGATGGCGCGACCGAATCCTACGAACTTAGATTCATATGAATGGTTCTTATGGTTCTTCACTAAACTGCTGAATTTCATTTCGATCTGACTTCCGGTTCCGGAATTATATAGTATGTCAAAAATGGTATATTGTCACTTAGAGCGACGAAACAAAACACGAAAAAAAAGAAAAAGTACGGGTGTGTAATGTCAGAGACATAACTGGATGTCGTGAATACGAATATGACACGCTTTATTTATGCTTCCGAATTCGAAATGGTAATTGATCGATTGTTTGAATTGTGCAACTTTCCCCTCTTTCATTACTAGAAATTTAAACGATGCGCCTAGACTAAATTACATATTAGTTACATTAAACATTCTGAAACGCAATTAAATATTATGAAATAAGCAGTATAGTTCATTATAATAAAAAATGGTGGCTCTGAAAAGAACTTTTTATGAAAGCGTTCGTGATGAAGAGTGACGAGTTGAGTTAGTTTAGCACGCAGACTCTGAATTCTAAACCCATATTCCGGAACTAAGCTCTGAAACTTGAAGACCGCCATGACTACCAGAATGAGTTGTATAGAGTACAGTAAAGTAAATTTCCGCATAATTCTTTACGAGTATTATTATGGTTCTAAAAAGAACCGAATAGAAGAAGTCTGGAATAAAGAACTGGACCCTGAGTTCAAGAACTAAATTTAGAACCAATAACAGACTCAGAATCCAGTTTGAATTCTAGAACTGCAATTTCGAAACTGAAATTAGAAACAGCACGCAGGCTCTGAATACTAAACCTATATTGCGGAACTAATATCTGAAATTTGAACTTCTCGTTACGACTACCGAAAAGCAAATGAGAGTTGCTACCTGAGCGTTTGAGGTTTTAACCACGCAAAAGGTGCACTCTCCGTCGCAGCTGGTTGATGGTTTAACTCTCACGATGGCAATCTTCTCGCCTTGATGGCCAGCAAGCGAATGAGAGTTGCGACCTGAGCGTTTGAGGTTTTAACCACGCAAAAGGTGCACTCTCCGTCGCTGCTGGTTGATGGTTCAACTCCCACGACGTCTGCTTCCACCGAACGCACGAAAAGAAATGATCGATTTTCGACCACGGTTTCCCTTTTATACGCATTCAGTTGAACATATGTGCCTGACTGCCTCAAAATCGTCGTCCTTGCGCGAAAAATCCAAGCGAAAGTAAAGAGTTTTCCGCATTATTTTCAAATTTTGAGAAAACTTAATTTTTGAGTTGTTTGTAGTTATCTCACATTGTTCAAAATATTATCCTAAATTCCTGATCATATTTTTGATGAAATGGTGAAAGAGTTATGTTGCTACCATTAATACAAGTCGAGATATTCACGATTAAGTTCTGCCCATTCTTCCATATGGCTAATTTTGAAAAGGCACCCCATAGTAAAGTAAGTCGTATTCACGACAAAAATCTAAACTGGCCTTAAGACTACTTCAATCGACAGTCATTCTCAGTAGATGGCCAAACAAACCGATTCCGGCTATCTTGGTTCCCGTTTTCCGATTCCGGAGGTACCGGATCATATTTTCCCAAATGGATCTCGCTTTCTTTTCTCAGCGATGGTTTGACCGATTTTCACAAACTTAAGTTCAGATTAAAGATCTGAAAAGATATATATGTTGACTCCGTTCAACGATTTCTCTACAGAACCTTTCCGAAACTATAACGCTCAAATGAAACACAGGCGTTTGGTGATGAAAAGTTATAATTTTCCTATCGAGTATAGATTGAAAAAATGTAAAGTTCAGTTTAGCTAATGGTATGTAACAATTAATTAATTCAAAACATTTAATTGTATGAACATAGTATCTTTACAAATATATAAATTACTCACGTTTAGTTTTCCTCGTAATTTCGCCTATTCTGTTACGATACGGATATCTTGACGAGATCAAGAGCAAGTTCTGTTCAATCAATCAGTGATCCTAATATTAAGAATAATTTGTAAGGAAAGTTTACGGCTATTTTGCATTATTTCTTACCAATTCGCGTTATTTAGTGATAAGAGCACTGCGATAAGGTAGTTTTAAGCACTAGCGATAAGTTAGTTTTAAGCACTAGCGATAAGATAGTCTTAGAGTTCTATTTGTTATAGGGATTTTTACTATTATTTTTCTTATTAACACCGATGACAGCAGCGATGTCACAACCAGCATAGGTGGCCTATCGTCGTTGGTGAGTTGGTGTGTGTAAGTCCCTGGATTTATAGAAACGGTGTCCACATTTCCAGGTAAGGCTGAGTTGATGAAGGTGCGCAAACTTGCGCTTTGTGCAAGTGACACTCCCCCCAGGTATGCCTACGAAATTATAGGCTTACAGCTGAACGCTCCGTATATCCAACACAGCTAGCTTGGCCACTGGACGTTCATAGATTCCGGTCTTGGTTTTTACGGTCGCTGCTCTGATTTCGCCATCTCTTTTGCTCGGTTTAGTTCCGATGACCTTGCCCTTAGGGCAACAGTTTCGGGGTAGTTGTGGGTCGACGATTACTACGACATCCCCAATTTCAATTGGTTTTGTTTTGGAGTACCACTTGGTCCTTCGTGTAATTTCGGGTAGGTAATCGGTCAACCATCGTTTCCAAAATTGGTTTGCCAGTAACTGGGACGTTCGCCAACATCGTCGTAACACAATACCACTTTCGTCGAGGGTACAGAGTGGTTTTGTGCCGTCGGAGGATCCTAGGAAAAAGTGGTTCGGAGTGAGAGCTGGGGCGGATTCATCATCTATTGGAACGTGCGTTAAGGGCCGAGAATTAACGGTATTCTCGATCTCGGTTAGCAGGTTTCGTAACACCTCATCACTGGGCTTTCTCGAGAGTTGGACGGCCATCAGGTTTCACTTAACTATGCTGATCATCGTTCCCAGATACCACCCATGTGAGGTGAGAGCGGGGGGTCGAACTGGTTTCTACGCCACTGAACTCTCTCATTATGTCCTTTAAGTTAACCTGTGACACTGCTTCCTGCATTTCACGATTCGCCCCGATGAAACAAGTACCGCGATCGCTATAGATCGTTCTAGGTGTTCCTCGACGAGCCGCGAAATTGCGAAGACCCATTACACATGAATCGGTATTTAGAGTATGCACCACTTCTATATGTATAGCTCTAGTGGTTAAACACGTGATCAGCATACCCCATCGTTTCTCCACTCTGCGGCCAACGACTACTTCCAGGGGACCAAAGTAGTCAATACCTACATGCGTGAATGGTCGAGCAAATGCATCGAGTCGTTCTGGCGGTAGATCAGCCATTATTGGAGGCTGAGGAATCGAGCGGTCATTCTTGCAGCGTTGGCAGTGTTTGCGCACATTCGCATACGCGATGCGCAGTCGAGGGATACAGAACCGCTGTCGCAATTCGTTAATAATGGTCTCGTGGTTTTGGTGGTGACAAGGGGCAAATCACTCTAAACTTTGTCTGCACTCAAACAAGTTTTACCGGGAGTAAAAAAGTTTAGCAGGGATCTCGCTGGATTGGAATGGGATTAGAGAAGTTTAGCCGAGATCTGGAAAAGCATTATTTTGACATAAGAAGCTGTGAACGTGGGAGCAGAGATGCCAGATATTTTTCATAGAAAACCTGTATTGTTTTGTATAAAAAATCTGTATTTATCTGTATTCAGAAAGGAAATTTCGGAAATAAAATGATGTTTGAAGATGTTATTTCATTAGATTATTGTTATAGAATGGCAGATGCAAAGAGCATTCCTTTATATAGTAAGTCCTTGCCGCACGGACATGAACATTCAACGACGAAATTTAATTGATTTTGTTATCAACCACAATTGAATTGTAAATCCATATACTTTTTTCGTTTGAAAATGATGACTTGGAATTCAAACATGGAATTCAAACGCCCATTACGCAACGTCAAGTCAGGTCATACAACTTTTCAGTCTGACAATAAAGTTTCATGACGCTGCACGAAAAAGTTTTCATTTGAATATGGGTAATCAAACAAGCTCAGACGGAAAAGTTTCATTATTTCTTTCTTACTTTTTGTGGTATCTGTATAAATCTGTATTTTATTTGAGAAATTTGTATAAAATCTGTACTCTGTATTAAATCTGCATGCGCATGTAAAAATCTGTATAATACAGATAAATCTGTATAAATGGCATCTCTGCGTGGGAGCTCGAATGACAGATACACTTCAAACAAGATTAGGCAAAAATAGGTTGGATTAGTTTTAAATTACCCAAATATATCTAGACTAGTTCGGATTAAAAAAGATTAGAGAAAATTGTTTTGGAATGACATGAGTTTATTAGTTTGAGATTGTCTAGAGTTTAGAGTGATTTGCCCCTTGGGTGGTGATATTTGTTATGATAGTGTGCAATTATGAGTTTGGTAGTATGGTGGTCACGGGGCAGGATGATTGGGTTTTTGGCGTCTTCAGTGATATACCCGCAGGCGTTTGTTCTTCCTCGCATTCTTATAATGCCATGGTCGTCTAAGAACGGTGACAGCTTATACAGAGAACTGGATTTTGGAACGGACGACTTAGCTTCATTCGGATTCGAAAGGATTGCTACTTCGTCTAGGTAACATTCTCGCTGAGCCTGGCGAATCAAATAACGTTCCGCAGTTATAAATTCTTCGAACGAAGGAGCTCCAGTAATGATAGGTTTTTTCTGGATTCGTAAGCGGCAATTCATGGGGAAACGACTAATAGTTACAGCAATATTGATCATTCGTTTCCAACTAGAAACATTAAATAAACTGTCTGGTTTTATAAAGTGAGCTAATAAGCCAGGGCGAAGCTCTATGTCGGTTTTGCATCCTACAGCTGGTTGACGCGGCCATGATTCTTCTGTTAGCCAGAGGAATTCCGGAGCGTTGTACCATCTCGAACTCGGAGTCATGTCTGGAAACTTCTCCCACTTTGTTGCATCGTCGGCAACATTTAGCTTAGTGGGAATCCAACGCCATTCGTCCGCAACTGTGGCCTCCAAAATCTCGCTCACCCGATGTGCGATAAACGGAGAATAGCGTCGATGATCGGAGTTCAGCCAACAAATCACATCCCTGGAATCGGAATGGTAGAAAAATTTGTCTACTTGGAAAGACAGTGAGTCGATAACCGATCGAGCTAGTCGAACACCAATAACTGCAGATTGGCATTCCAACTTCGGAACCGAATGGTATCTCAGCGGAGCGACTCTAGTTTTTGCGGCGACAAGACAGCATCGGATTTTGTCATGCCAGACAAAACGCAAATAGCATGCAGCAGCCATGGCGCTTTCACTTGCATCTACGAAGGTGTGTAGCTGGACGTGTTCATAATCAGGCGCAAAATTTGAAAGGAAGCAACGCGGAATCTGAACTCCTTCAACTTGTGGTAATACTTGGAGCCATAATTGCCACTTTTTGAAAATATTGTCGTCGATTTGGTCATCCCACTGGATGCCGGAACGCCAAATTTCTTGCAGTAGTATCTTTAAGTATACGAGGAACGATGCGATGAGACCGAGAGGGTCGTATATGGTCATCAGTACTCGTAAAACTCCCTTTTGGTGGGCCGACGGTGACCTTCCAATAACTCGCGATCATGGCGGTCCCAGATGATTTTGAAGGTAAATATATCCGTCTTAGTACACCACCACATACCGAGCACCTTTTCCGTGGCCATTTCAGACGAAAGATCCAGATTTTTTTTCAATGGTTTTATCCTCTCGCAAGACTTCCAGGACGCGCTGAGAGTTGCTGACCCAATTTCGAATTTCGAAACCACCTTGTGAATGGACAAACTTAACATCGAGAGCCAGTTTAATTGCCTTTTCTTCGATGTCGACGCTGACTAACATGTCGTCTACATAATGCTGTTTCCGAATGACTTCCGTAGCTTCTGGATATTTTTCAGCAAAGCGGTCGGCATTCAGGTTCATCGCGTATTGGGCGCAGCTTGGGGAGCAACAAGCACCGAATGTCATAACGCACATCACGTAAACTGACAGCTGTCCGTTCTCTTCTCTCCAATAGAAACGTTGGCACTGCTGGTCCGATTCTTGGATCAACACCTGGTGGAACATTTCCCTGATATCACCGGTGAGAGCAATGGGTCCCTCACGAAAACGGATTAGCACGGTGTACAATGAGGATAATAGATCAGGGCCTTTTAGCAGGGCCGAATTTAAAGACACTCCATGCACTTTGGCTGCTGCATCTCATACGATCCTCACCTTACCGGGTTTATTTGGATTTGTGACTGGAAACACTGGGAGGTACCACGTGCGTTGGTCCGATTGCTTCAACTCTTGCTCGGTCAACTTCCGAATATAACCACATAATCTGCAATTTTCTGTTCCAAGGTTTCAGCGAGAACTTTATCTTTCTGCTTGCGCTTCTCTAGACATTGAAAGCGATGTAGCGCCATCGCTTGGCTTTCTGGTAAACGCGTATTGTCGGATCGCCAGAGTAGGCCGGTTTCGTAGCGTTGTCCCGTAAATCTTGTCAAAGAGTGTTGAAGAGATCGAGCTCGCTGATCTTCGTCGGAAAGCAATTTTGTCGGTTTCATGATTCCAACACTGTCTAATGAAAAATAGTTTTTCATAGCCTGGTGTAGATCCTCGTCGGTCTCATTAAGGCTACAGCTGTTGACGTGATAGATTGAGTGAACGGGACTTGATGACGACTGCGAACTTCCACCGCCGCATATCGCCCAACCCAAACGTGTTTTGACGGCTATCGGTTGACCCGGTTTGCCTTCGCGGCAATTCAGAACCATACTGAGGTGTAGATCCTTTAGGCCGATTAGAATTCTCGGGCGGATCCTATTGTATGATGAAATCGGTAGTCCTTGGAGGTGAGGATTGCTCAGTGACAATTCTTCGATGTTTGCAATGGTAGCAAAAGTTCATTAACTGTACGAGCACCACTGATGATATGATTCTTTGAACCACTTTGAATACTAGCAATATTCAGTCCAACGATACGTGAGCTCAATTCTTGACGCTGGGTTCCACCGGTCCAATGAAGATACAACGGTTTAACTTCACCTTCAAGCTCAAGTTCATCAGCCAACTCGTTGTCGAGCAGTGTTAGGGCAGAGCCATCATCAAGGAACGCGTAAGTTCGCACATTTCTTCGTTTCCCGTGCAACAAAACCGGCAAATATCGGAACAGGGTGTCGCTGGACTTCGCTTGATGAGTGTGGCATCCGTGCGTCGACGACGAACTCGATTCTGCAAAAGAATACTTATTCTCTTCAGGCGGTACAGCAACTGCAGTTTGCGACGATGTTGCTATGACGGGCATTTTCTGCTTTTGATCGTTGTGTAGCAGAGCGTGGTGTTTGTACTGACAACCATCCTTTCCACAAAGTTTCGCTTGGCACTCGCCATTGTGTCTACAAAGGCACCGACGGCAGAGCGAAAATTCTCTTACTATTGCCCATCTAGAATCTCGAGAGAGCTCCAAAAACCGCTTGCATTTATCAATTGTCTTACATCCTGCTTTACATACCGGACATTCGCCATTCAGAGTGTTCATGCTAGAATTACTCGCTATACTTGATTCGGAGATGGTGTTCTCGGAGTGTGCGTTCAGAAATGTATTTGTTTTTCTCGAAACGCTACGTGTGTCACCCTTCGTTGATTTGGAATTTGGTATGCTTGGAAGCGTCACGGTACTTGCTGCTTCTGCTAACCTATATATCAAGCTGCTGAAGGCAGCCAAATTCACACCCGATAGCGAAAGACGGTATTGCGCCCAATTGAGTTTTATGGAGGGTGGCAGCTTGTTCACAAGTTGATGCAAGAGTGTTACGTTGTATAGCTGCTCTTCCAAACCGCAAGCATCCACAGTGGCACAAAAATTCTCTACACAAACAGCAAAGTCTACCAGAGTTTCTAGTTTGTCTTCTCTTATGACCGGCAAGGCACTGATTTTTTCGATGAGCGAGTGGATAATAGCTTCTGGCTGTCCGAACATCATTTTTAGAGTTTTGAGTATTCCAGGAACGTTGGCGGGATGCACTGGTCGACTCTTAACGGCGTCGAAAGCTCGACCTTTCAAGCTACGTTGCAGACAGAATATATTCTCATCGTTCGTGAAACCGCACATTGCCGTGGTACTATTAAACGTCGCTAGGAAGAGTGGCCAGTCCTCGGGATCGCCGGAAAACTGGGGCAAGTCTCTCGGAATAGCGTTCCGTGCAGCTAGTTGTTTATAGGTCAGTGAACAGCGATCTTCTTCGCATCCACGGTAATCGGTTTTATGCGGTGAATTCCGATGAACTGTGTCTGGTTTGATGTTGCGACGTGAAGTCATCCCGAAGCTGCTAGTTTTATCGGTACGTCTTGATAGGTTGTCTTGCTGTGACTGTCGACTAGAATGAGCTGTAGGCTCGAAACTTGAACGATCCGAATCTGGAAGTACTGGAACTCGCTGTTTGTCAACCCAACTCTCGACAGTATTTGCGACACTACTACGATTCGACCCAGCTTCGCTAACCATTTCTTCAAGCAGTTTGTATTTCTCCTCCAAGTAAGTCTTTTCTTGTTCCGCTTTCTTCGCACTCAGCAAACGCTCTTCTTCCAGTCGTTTCTTATTCAGATCACGTTCCACCTCCAACCGTTTCAACTTCAGTCTGGCAAGCGCTTGTGAAGCTTTGCTAGATGCGTAAGATGATACAGACTTAGCCGTATTGACATTCAGAGGTAGTGTTTTCTGATGATCATCCTTCAAGTTGGGTTTCTGGGTCGGATTTGCACAAGACTGACACTTCCAAGGCTTGTTTTCAATTTCCTGCGTGACCCCAACACAATCAAAGTGAAACCATTTGAGACACTTATCCCAGCTGACCATTTCATCCGTATCATTTTCGCGGCAAACTCTACACGAGCGGCCCGGGTTTGTAACCTCTGGATCGTCTGTAACCACCAATTGCACATTTTCAATCGCTTCACATTCAGAACTCACAGCAGCTGCACCGCGATCACTACCACCACCGATTTTATTTGATTTGCTTGACCGAATTTGTCTCGACATGACCGAAATATACCGCAATTATTCGTAAATAAACGAAAATTATAAAATGTTGACTCCGTTCAACGATTTCTCTACAGAACCTTTCCGAAACTATAACGCTCAAATGAAACACAGGTGTTTGGTGATGAAAAGTTATAATTTTCCTATCGAGTATAGATTGAAAAAATGTAAAGTTCAGTTTAGCTAATGGTATGTAACAATTAATTAATTCAAAACATTTAATTGTATGAACATAGTATCTTTACAAATATATAAATTACTCACGTTTAGTTTTCCTCGTAATTTCGCCTATTCTGTTACGATACGGATATCTTGACGAGATCAAGAGTAAGTTCTGTTCAATCAATCAGTGATCCTAATATTAAGAATAATTTGTAAGGAAAGTTTACGGCTATTTTGCATTATTTCTTACCAATTCGCGTTATTTAGTGATAAGAGCACTGCGATAAGGTAGTTTTGAGCACTAGCGATAAGTTAGTTTTAAGCACTAGCGATAAGATAGTCTTAGAGTTTTATTTGTTATAGGGATTTTCAGCTGTGTAAAAGTCGGTAAAATATTGCTGAAGTCGGTAAAGAAAACTAATGCCCCGTTTACACTTCTGCTGGCTGCCAGCATGCTGGTGTCAGTGTACTGCCCTCTTAGGAAAAAACGTTCAACTGTGGTCCAATGATCCAAAGTATTAGACCAACGAAGGACCACCGTTGAACGTTTTTTTCCTAAGAGGGCAGTACACTGACACCAGCATGCTGGCAACCAGCAGAAGTGTAAACGGGGCATAAGTGTGTAGGGATTTTTACTATTATTTTTCTTATTAACACCGATGACAGCAGCGATGTCACAACCAGCATAGGTGGCCTATCGTCGTTGGTGAGTTGGTGTGTGTAAGTCCCTGGATTTATAGAAACGGTGTCCACATTTCCAGGTAAGGCTGAGTTGATGAAGGTGCGCAAACTTGCGCTTTGTGCAAGTGACAATATATATATATATATATATATATATATATATATATATATATATATATATATATATATATATATATATATATATATATATATATATATATATATATATATATATATATATATATATATATATATATATATATATATATATATATATATATATGTATATATATATCATAAAGTCTATAAAATGGACTGCATTAACCTGTTCAAATACGTTTCAATATAATACCAAATGCATTTCAAAAGGTTTTCCGATATTTGTTACATGATTTGCCTATTTGTGACTATAGAACACGCTAAAAGATTCGATTCAGACAAGAAATTTCATTTGCTATATTGAAATCATATGAGAATAACTTCCAGAAGAATGTTATGCTTCATAGCATTAACATATATACTTGACATGATGTTGAATACACCACATAGCTATCATTGAGAATTCCAATAGTGCACAATCATTACAATATCATATAATGTGAAAGTGATAATTTGGCTCAGTGTACTTACACACAGACATTTTGCGTACTCGACGAATTAAGTCGAATGGTATATAACACTCGGCCCTCCGAGCCTCGATTCAAAAGTCGGTTTTCACAGTAATCGCATAACCTTTACACAGTAATCGCATAACCTATATGAGAAAGGCAAAACGGATGTAAGTTTATATGTTTGTAACGCCATAACTCCGAAACTACTGAACAGAATGCCACCAAACTTGGGGGCAACGTTGTCAGGTAATTTTTCCAAAAAATATTCGGCGCAAAAATCTATCGGTATCAGAATTTTTCTACATAAGCACCAGGAAAATGTGACCAAAGCTTATTTTGGTGAGCGAAAAAAAGGTCGTAGTATTCCTAGCCGAGGAAAAATCGTTGCGGAATCACAACTGATCTGATGTCTAAGTGATTTTAATTTTTGTATGACCATGATAATGTCAAGTCGAGATCAGTAAAAATCTGAATTCTAGAAAAATCCCTACTGATTCGATCGGAAAATAATTTATGTAGAAAATTGTTTCTGATGTGATCAGCAAAAGTGCATAGAGGGGCGAGTAAATTAGCGGAATTAATAAATTTGTCTAGTATGAGTATTAAAAAATGATGCATTCAAACATTAAAGCTAAAGTTATGCATGGATAGTTTTGATCAATTGATATGAGCTTTAATGCTTAAATCGCTGGGAATTATCAATTTCCTAACTTTCGAAAATGTAATGATAGGTGATAAATAGAAGTGGGTTTTAAACCTCATCGGTACGTACACGTGTTGGTAAGGATTAAGAAAGCATAAGTGTCGGTACGAAAGTCTATTATCAGTGTTTGGTTTTGGTTGCACTCGATACAGTAATTGGGAAAAATCATAGCCTCTTTTACTTGAAGTGTGACAGAAAAAATTAAAGAATTTCAACGAGCTTCTTTGGTCGGTCGCATCGGAATTCCATGCTTCGTGGTATATTTGAAACTTGCCATGTGGACGGAGTACTATGCTGTGATTTATAAAAATTAAGAGAAACATGTTCAATCTCAAAGCATGTTATGCAGTTAACTGATTTACCCTATTTAGCTTGAATATCATACACAAAAGTAACAGGAGTGCAGGATTTGGCTACACCAACTCAAACGCGCAATTCAAACGCTACGCCTGCTGTGTCTTTGAAACTGACAAACCCTGCGCTCAAGTTACTTTTTTAAATCGAATTTATGTCAAATGGCGTTTAATTGTGTTTGAACAAAATAGCGCATGAATATCATCATCATCATCATTAACCAACTGGAAGTAAAACAAAGTCTTTTGTCGCATTATTAATAAGTTGGTGTGGAATATTTGTTCAATAATTTTGCATTGCGTATTGCTATTACGTTGTGAATGCTGTCAACTTAACATTATGAATTTGATTAGAATTCAAACTTATTATTTTTATAAAACCTAAATCTAACATTCATTTCTCTTAATCTATTATTCATTTTATTGCGAATCAAACCACCGGTTGCGAAATCGAATACGGGGTCCATAAAACGAGAACATATGTTGAAACTACGTAAACCGTGTCGTAACGACACCGCTATTTTTTCCAACTCTGGTTATAAAAAGTGTTAAAGGAGCATTCATCAAAGATACAAAATTGACAATATTTCATAACTTTAAAAGTCATTAACACGCGTTATCCTTGATTATAAATTCTTGTAGGATTACTGTTGTCACTAATTACATACGTTTGATGACATCACATGAATAATAATTTCTTGTATCATATTTATCAAACTTATGTTAATTTAAAAAATCATCCAAATGGTTTCTAAATGCATGGGATATGTCAAAGGAATCACCATCACGCTATATCGTGGTTAGGGATGTCGGAAATTTCGAATTACTCGATTATTTAATAATCGAGTATAATTTTGAAACTAATCGATTGTAATTTATTCGATTATCTAAGTTATTAATCGATTACTCGATTATTCATTCGATTATTACTATGGGAATTTTTTAACTATTCGATTAGCTCAACAATCGAATATTAGTTTTATGCTAATCGATTAAATATTACTCGTTTATCTGGGTTATTAATCGATTACTCGATTAATCGATCGATATTACGACATCCCTAATCGTGGTGACCACGCTCAAGCGGTCCGAGAGTCCGACCGATGAACGAGCCAATGCGGCTCGACAAAACTCACTGGGCGTACTTGAGCTGTTTGAATTTCTTCAAAACTGGTAACCCTGGCGATTCGAATAAGAATAGGCATAGTTTCTTGAAAGAAGAAGTCAGTTGTCGAGTTGTGCTGGCATTATCAAAAAAAGATTTTTGAGCTGGTATAAATTTCAATAAATCTTACGATTTTTAGGCGAAAACATGGTTTCTGTGTTGAATACAATTGATACTGGACATGAAGATATGATCCACGGCGCAGAAGTGGATTACTATGGGCTTCGATTGGCAACTTGTTCATCAGATAATTCTGTGAAAATATTCGATATAAAAAGTGGAGCTCAAACACTCGCAGCAGATTTGAAAGGTCACTGTGGACCGGTCTGGCAAGTTGCCTGGGCTCATCCTCGCTATGGCAACATTATCGCGTCTTGCTCTTATGACCGTAAGGTGATTATTTGGAAAGAGGCCGGCCTCGGTGATTGGAACCAATGGTTTGAATATAGTAATCATGATTCATCGGTCAATTCTGTTGCTTGGGCCCCAGCAGAATATGGACTGATATTAGCTTGTGGAAGCTCTGATGGATCCATTTCCATTTTAACTGCCAACGTAGAAGCAGGAACTTGGGATTCTAAAAAAATTTCAAATGCCCATAGTATTGGGTGTAACACAGTAAGTTGGTGTCCTGCAACAACTCCGGATGCTGCTTTTGATCAAAAACCTAGTAAATCAAACATCGTAGTAAAGCGGCTTGTAACAGGAGGCTGCGACAACTCTGTCAAGATATGGAAAGAAGAAGGGGATCGTTGGGAGGAAGACAAAAGACTTGAACTGCATTCTGATTGGGTTCGCGATGTAGCATGGGCTCCGAATGTTGGACTTCCTCGATATCAAATAGCTAGTTGCTCACAGGATCGTCGAGTAATTATTTGGACAAGCGAAGATTTACAGAATTGGCAGTCAACAATTTTGAATCATTTCGACGATGTCGTTTGGAATGTTAGTTGGTCTTTAACAGGGAATTTGTTAGCCGTTTCAGGGGGAGATAACAAAATCAGTTTGTGGCGCGAGAGTAACGAAGGACAATGGATTTGCATCAGTGAAGATACGAACGCTGCTAACCAAACACATCAACTGAGTCAGACACAGGCTAGTTTTGTCCCGGAACAAAGGACACTGTAATTATACTACATTGTTTTTTACTTCGCTACCGATAATAAACATTGAATAATAGTAATAAAGATTTAAGATCAATAAAAAATTGTATTGTTAACAGCATGTTCCAGATGTGTCTTCGTCATTCTTTGTGTCTCTACCACGCATAATACAAAATAAATCATATTCATCACCCTAACAATCATTGAAAATTTCCTTCAGTCCTTTCATGAAACTAATACAAGTCGATACAGGAACACATTTATTCAAAGAAATAAACATGCAGAAATTAGGTTTTTTATCGTGACGACACAAATGAACAAGTAATCATCCTTGACAGTTCAGCGGTACTGTTTACAAACAAGCTTAAACAAAAATCGAAGAGCACATCTAAAACAATCATCTTTACACTTTGCAACTAGTCATTTTTATTTAATAAATATCAAAAAGGAACCGTATTCAATCGTGAACAAATGTTTTAAAACTTTACTTAGGCGATACGGACCGTAAATGGTCTGATCCAATTTGTCAATAAACAAACAAAAGAAATTTCTGTTTACAAACAGTACTGCTGAACTGTCAAAATGTGTTCATCCGATTGAGGTTAGCAGTGATGGTAAAAAACCTAATTAGGTTTTTTATCGTGACGACACAAATGAACAAGTATTCATCCTTGACAGTTCAGCGGTACTGTTTACAAACAAGCTTAAACAAAAATCGAAGAGCACATCTTAAACAATCATCTTTAGACCTGGCAACTAGTCACTTTTATTCATCAAATCTCAAAAACAAACCGTATCCAATCGCGAACAAATGCTTCAAAACTCTATTTAGGCGATATGGACCGTAAATGGTCTGATCCAATTTGTCAATAAACAAACAAAAGAAATTTCTATTTACAAACAGTACTGCTGAACTGTCAAAATTTGTTCATCCGATTGAGGTTAGCAGTGACGGTAAAAAACCTAATTAGGTTTTGCACGAACATAACATAACCTCACAAGAATGAGCAAAATGAATCACTTTTGACAGCTATCAGTGGTTTATTTATGTGTTCATTGCGTTCATTCTAATTTGGATACGTGTTATTAGATATGTAAACAAACCACTGATAGCTGTCAAAAGGTGAACTTGATTCATCGGCAGTTCATTGGTAGTTCATTCAAGTGGTCATCGTGCAAAACCTAATTAGGTTTTGCACGATGACGACACAAATGAACTGCCGTTGAATCAAGTTCATCTTTGACAGTTGCCGTGTACTTGTTTTGTTTTGCGACTGCAAGTTGAAAATTGAAAAATGATGTAAAAGTGCCTGTTAAAAACGGAATCCACAATGAAAATAACTAAATGTATGTGTTTCCAGCATCAAGAAGCGATATATGCATGAATCTGTTAAGTGTGAGGCGACTTGCAATTTTTACATTCGAACGATGAACTTCTGATGAACTTTTAAACTGTAAACAAGTACACGTCGACTGTCAAAATAAGTTCATCCTGTTCATTTTGTGAGGTTATGGCATGTTCGTGCAAAACCTAATTGTGCAAAACCTAATTAGGTTTTGCACGATGACGACACAAATGAACTGCCGATGAATCAAGTTCATCTTTGACAGTTACCGTGTACTTGTTTTGTTTTGCGACTGCAAGTTAAAAACGTATTCCACAGTGAAAATAACTAAAAAGATTGCCCTGTATGTGTTTCCAGCATCAAGGAGCGATTTATGTATGAATCTGTTGAGTGTGAGGCAACTTTCAATTTTTACATTCGAACGATGAACTTCCGATGAACTTTTAAACTGTAAACAAGTACACGTCTACTGTCGAGAAAAGTTCATTCTGTTCATTTTTGTGAGGTTATGTCATATTCGTGCAAAACCTAATATCAGCTTTATTAGGTTTTTTACCGTCACTGCTAACCTCAATCGGATGAACACATTTTGACAGTTCAGCAGTACTGTTTGTAAACAGAAATTTCTTTTGTTTGTTTATTGACAAATTGGATCAGACCATTTACGGTCCGTATCGCCTAAATAAAGTTTTAAAACATTTGTTCACGATTGAATACGGTTCCTTTTTGATATTTATTAAATAAAAGTGACTAGTTGCAAAGTGTAAAGATGATTGTTTTAGATGTGCTCTTCGATTTTTGTTTAAGCTTGTTTGTAAACAGTACCGCTGAACTGTCAAGGATGAATACTTGTTCGTTTGTGTCGTCACGATAAAAAACCTAATGTTTGGTAGTGAGAAAGCAATGTTATTGAGCAATTTGACGTCTCATTTACTCACACCGATGCAGAGTGCGCAGATCTATTCATATACGAAATTAGAATGTGTGCGAGCCGAAGTCAAAGTTTGTTGTGGGTTCAATTTTACACTGAGGTAAAACCAAATACAAATTATAATACGGAGTACTCCGACAAATTTTCAAGGACACATTTTGCATCGTGCGGTACATTGTCATGATACACTGTCAGAGTGACAATGTACTTTAACGAATTTCCTAGAAAACCAGCAACACTGAAGGGTAAGAACAAGTTCACCATAGTTACTGTTTATTGTAGTGAAAAATATGTAAACACAAGCGAAGTCAGGAGAACTATAATATTAACCGAGATATTGTAATACTGGAATGATCGCCGTCAAAAAACGTACTACTGATGATGATGGGCCAACAGGCGTTGTTAGCGAGGAATTGGTGCGAATCGATGAACTGATGTCGGTTATAAGAAAAGTAAGGTTTAAAAAAACATTTTAAATTATGATAAACAATCTCGTATGTTTTTCAGCAGATTCTAGATGATTCCCGGTTAGACCAAATTTCAAAAATCCTTTGTAAAAATTGACAACGATCACGATGGCATATCAAAGTGGAAGAGAAGACAGTGGCGGATATGAGGCTACGATCGTCAAGCCAAAAACAAGAAAATACAACAACAAAGTGGAAGATGTTTGCAACTGATTTGAGTGTTTCTTCTGGTGATGGTCAAACAAGTAAAAGAAACGGTACGAAGGTCGGTTCATTAATAAGACAGTATATTATTAAAGTGAGGTTACAGAATAAAAATTTATTCCATCAACTGCAATTACCATTTATTTACAATGCTAACCGAAAGCTTTCCTCAGATAATTTCTAATGCTTACAGCAACTAATAAAACAAAAATAAGTACTTTGGAATGTTATTTAAATTAGTCATACATGCGGGCTGATAAATCTCGTTTGTTCGCGGTCTTTTTCAAGTATCCGACAATTTGCGTTGTTTAACTTGATTTTCTAGAATGCATGCATGTATTATTATAAATTAAGTTCTAATAATAATCTACCTTAATAATTCAAAAAGCAAGCTCGAAATTCATAGATCAGTAGTAGCGAAAAATCTATTTCTGATTATCTTGGAAGCTATATATACATATATATATATATATATATATATATATATATATATATATATATATATATATATATATATATATATATATATATATATATATATATATATATATATATATATATATATATATATATATATATATATATTTGGTGTACATGTGTGTGTGGCTTATGAGCTTATATATTTGCAGACGGAGTTGAGTTTTATTTACTGAATTCCTGTTCCTGCAGTTTGATATGTTGTAAAGCATCGTCCTTATGATGGAATTTGAACTGGTCCATGAAAATACGAAGGGCCCACTCCCCTAATAGAACAGCATCTATAAATTCTGTATACTGAAATTCATAATACTAAATTTAAGTAGAATAGAAATATGAATATCATTACCATTCCAAGCTCTTCTTGGGAACATAATTTTTGCTCTAAGAAGCGTGCCATTTCATACATTTGGTCGTCAGTCATAATCATGACCACATCTGACCAGAGCACAAATTTCTCGTTTTGTAATTTGGCACATTGCCTTTCGCTAAATTTTTTATACTTGTTGAAAATGTTCTTCATTTCTGTTTCGTATCTAGAATACTTTTGCAAAATTTCTTTTATTGGTATATGCTTCAAATCTCTATAACGGTATGTATGATCAGGATAATACAATGTGGTTTAATCACATTAGATTACTTTAAAACAATTTGCGTATCGTCAGGTTTTGTAATTTTAGTATTTTTCTGCACGTTAACGGGAACTAGTTTATTTCCCGATACGTTCATTCTTCTGGCCTTTCCACATTGAATGAAATATCCTGTTGCGCGTTGTTTTTTTTCGGTTTTGGACTGAATTTTCGTAACTTGTCCTTTTATCAGTGTATTAAGCATGGTGTCCACAAATTTGCTATGACAGAGCAAACAAATTTTCTTATAACGCAATTCTTCATCCATCGATTAGCTGGAGTGTACCTTTGAATTTGTTGCAATACAGCAACGATAAACATAAACAAACAAGTTTGTTTTGCACCGTAGCAACTAGCATAAAGCGTTGCCAGAAACGATCTCCTTTCACATTTTCACTCTATCGCAACTAGAGTGCCTATAACCAGAGTGACGCCATCTCATCCGTAATTTTGGCAACAATTCAAAACATTCCATTAGCTTTACATTGAATTGACAGGTCGTTTGCTCGTTTGGAACTGGGAGCTGTCATTCCAAACGAACAGCTGTCGCCACTCTGATTATAGTCACTCTAATCGCAACGAAAGGGAGATATTTGCTAGGCTTACTTGTTCATGCTGTGAACAAAACATTGGCGGTTCGTTTGTATGGGACTTAGGGGTATTATTATTTGTATTTGGTAAAACATTTTTGACTCATATTCATACACTGCGAAAAATGCATATAGAATTTCGTAAGCTATGAACTAATGAACCAAGTAGAAGACAGTACCATTACGTGATATAGAGTTTCATGAACGATTTTATGTCTTTCTCAACTGTTCTCTTGGCATTGCAGTGTTTTTATTGCATATATGTCTTCAATAATTGGCACGATGCGGCTCGACAAAATTCACTGGGTTATTTCGACATACTCACACTAGCATTAACCTTTCAACTGCTGAGAATAGCCACACCAACACATTCGCACGTGGATTGGACTATTCCACCCAATTTGGGGGTTTCGTTCAATAACCTAATTTTAGGTAAAGTGGCTCTAGGTAGTTTTTGTAAGACACGTGCAAAAAAATACTCAAAGATGATTTATATTTACTCTATAGTTGAGTCATATTGACTCAATTTCATGTTAATACGGTTTACTTAATTTTAGCTTATTGAACGAAACTCTCGCTGTTGGGTGGTTTTGCTCTTTGTATTCTGACAACAATTGAAGGAGCGAATGAAAGGAAGTACTCAAAATTAAGCAAAAAGAAGTCAAATAATAGGTAGTTTTTATTTTCCGTGTATATATGAAGGGCAATAACTTATTGCCTTTCATATGTATCTTTTATAAAAAAAATAAAATTAAGACGCATAAAATGTAGAATCGATTCAAAACGGTTCTGCCAATCTTGTATGGCAAGAATCCGAAAGAAAAGAACCGTTGATAACCGTTAGGCGAAAATCCCCGCTTGTACGCGATGGACAGATTTCCCACCAGACGACTGGCTATGTCTGCCAGCCATTTTTGCCGGAGTTCTGCCAGAATTCCGGCAAAAGTCTGGCAACAATGCAACAACCGTTTCCGGCAGAGAATTTCGCCTAGCGGTTATTATCGGTTCTGTTTCTGTCGGATTCTTGCCATACAATATTGGCAGAACCGTTTTGAATCGGTTCTACATTTTTAGCGTCTTGGTTTTATTTTTTCAATAAAAAATACATATGAAAGACAATCAGTTATTGCCCTTCATATATACTAATTATGTAAAATGTTATTGTCAATAGCATTGTTTTCTCACTACCAAACATACCCATTTTTCAATCTCATTTACCTAGTCTCAAGGTTCGTTTTTTGTATGGACATGCGGGATTGACGAATATCGAATGAAGTCGAATAAAAAAAGAAAATAGAAGAAAGAGAGAAATAAACAAGACACGTGCGGCGAGGTAATGACGTATTTCGCCTGGACAATGTTGACAGCTGCCGGAATGCAGCCAGCCTTCTGACGGTTGCCAGAATTCCTCACAAGCGGGTGGGTGAGCGTGAGCGGTCTCAGCCGTCCCACGATGTAAAATATCCTGGTGATCACGTTTTTCTATAGTCCAATCCACGTGCGAATGTGTTGGTGTGGCTATTCTCAGCAGTTGAAAGGTTAATGCTAGTGTGAGTGTGTCGAAATAACCCAGTGAATTTTGTCGAGCCGCATCGTGCCAATTATTGAAGACATATATGCAATAAAAAACACTGCAATGCCAAGAGAACAGTTGAGAAAGACATAAAATCGTTCATGAAACTCTATATCACGTAATGGTACTGTCTTCTACTTGGTTCATTAGTCCATAGCTTACGAAATTCTATATGCATTTTTCGCAGTGTATGATTATGAGTCAAAAATGTTTTTCCTCAGTGTAAAATTGAACCCACAACAAACTTTGACTTCGGCTCGCACACATTCCAATTTCGTATATGAATAGATCTGCGCACTCTGCATCGGTGTGAGTAACTGAGACGTCAAATTGCTCAATGGGCTAGTGCGATTGTCATGTTTTTTGGAATAACAGAGAGACGTGAAGAAGAGAAAAAACATAGACAAATGACGTTCCGGAAGTTGCTTTTATGAAAATATTTAGAATTGATTCTGTTTTCGAAAATGTTGACAGTAAAATGCGGTGTTTTGTTCCGGGATGTTTCAATCGTCGAATTAGAGAAAATGATCTGCCTATTTCATACCATCGAGCATGGAAGAACCCGGTTATTAGAAAAAACCTGTTTTAATCCACCTAGTGGTGTAATGATGCCTTTCACATATCAATCATACTATCATATATAATACTGTGGTATTTTTCAAAATAATTTTCTTCAGTTTTTAAAAGAATTACCGAAATCGGTTTGTTTGACCGTCTACTGATAAAAACTATCAATTGGAAAAGATTTGAGGTCGATTTGGAAACTTACAATTTACAATTTTTAACACACTTTACCCTGCATTTCCGGATCCGGAAGTCGGATTCGCATGAAATACAGGAATTACGCATGTGACCACAGGACCTTTCATTTGAACCTAGGTTTGTGAAAATCGGTCGTGCCATCTATGAGAAAAGTTAGAACACATATTTTCTTTTTTTGCACATTTTACCCCATAACTCCCGAACCGGAAGTCAAATCAAAATAATATTCAGTAATTTTGTATGGGACTCCAAGACCTTTCATTTGAATCTAAGTTTGTAAAAATCGGTTCAGCCATCTCTGAGAAAAGTTTGTGCACTTATTTTCACAATTTTTCGCACATTTTAACCTATAATTCCGGAACCGGAAGTCGGATCCAAATAATATTCAGGAATTTTGTATGAGACCACAAGACCTTTCATTTGAATCTAAGTTATTGAAAATCGGTTCAGCCATTTCCGAGAAAAGTTAGTGCAAAAAAAACGTTACATACACACATACACACACACACACACACACACACACACACACACACACACACACACACACATACACAAACAGACATTTTGCGTACTCGACGAACTGTCGCAGAAACTATCGGTCAAATTTGAAGTGAGTGAAATGCTTTTGTAAAATTGCCGGTTTAGGGAGAATAGAATAGTTAAATGATTGTCATCAACCGTAGTGTGAGTAGCTTGGTATAATTTCTATTTAAAACAATAATATCACTGCAATATCATTTCAGGCGATGGAAAATATTGAGATGCGTTCGATCACTCAACGTCGTCGGCTCAACGGTGCAGTTCCAGCAGCTCAATAGAGCAGCCTTGGCAGTTCAATGATATAGTCTGTAGATTTAATACTGTGGCAGCTCTAATTGCAAAGTACAATGAATATGAATTCCCATAAGTGTGCGAACAGATTTAATTTTATTACTCATTCTGAATTTTGTAAATGTAACGGTAACAAACCATCTAAACATAATTACATTGTTGAAATATGTAAAAAGATATATATTAAATAAATAAAGTAATCATAGTTGACTTTATTTTTTGCGTTTTATTTTTCAAACCATCGAACGAAAACTGAAATCAAATTACCCAAGTTGATTGTTATATCTTTTGCGTAGTTTCTATCTAATCAGTACTATTGATGCTTTTACTCAAAAATAAGTAAAACCCATTTTACCCAAAATTGGCTTCCTGCACACAGCGTTGCCAGGTTGCCAGATTTGTCTGGCAAATGCCAGATTTTCCTCGTTTCGCCAGACACTCAAACTAACCAGATCTTTTGCCAGATTTTTCAAATTTTCCCAGACTTTTCATTTTTTCCTAGATTTAGTCAGATCTTACTAGATCTTTACGGTTTTGGCCTCTATACGATAGGTTTTTTTTTTGCTCACTGAAAATGAAGCAAAAATTTCCTTGTATATAGTAAGACCCAGACAAATCCAGATAAATTTTTGAGTATTGACAGATTTCTGAAAAAATAACCTGGCAATTCTGGTTTCACCTTCTCCCCACCTATCATATTAGCGGCCCTTACACGAGTCATTAAAAATGTCATTAGTAAAATAAATATCATTTTAATGAACGTGTAATGGTGCACTAATGACGAAATTTCTAACAAATTTGAATTACATCATTAGTTAGTCATCATTTAAAATGACATTTTTAATGCTCGTGTAAGGGCCGCTATTAGGCTCTCTGACAGCTCACTTACAACCACAAATGCAAATGAGATTGGTTTGTTTTCATCAGGAAACCCATGCATTAAACACGATTCAGACGATCAATCAACTTCCGTCGACGTCCAGATTATTTTTATTAAATTTTTTAGCCGAATATTGCTCACGTATCCGACGTTAAAATGTTCCGTGAACTTGACGTAGTGTCCTTTCATATGAATTGCTTACAATTAATGTTGTTGTTCCGTAATCGTTCCATGCAGATGATATTTGCTTGATGTTGCGTGTGAATCGCTTTTACATATTGTTTTGTTTTCATCAGGAAACGTGTTGGCCACCCATTTTTCAGTAGGGCCGCCGTTCATTTTCACCGGGCCTCAATAGAGGCCAAAACCGTAAAGATCTAGTAAGATCTGACTAAACTTAGGAAAAAATGAAAAGTCTGGGAAAATTTGGAAAATCTGGCAAAAGATTTGGTTAGTTTGAGTGTCTGGCGAAACGAGGAAAATCTGGCATTTGCCAGACAAATCTGGCAACCTGGCAACGCTGAATGAAACGTTCGTGACGTTTTGTGAGTAAGTTAACGGCAGCGTATGACCAACTCGCTCGTAGCATAAATGAAATAAACATAGATTTCCCATTGTACGGAGACACTAATAGCGCTTCTAGTAAGAAACGGGTGTACTTTTTTCCATTAGCTACTGTGGTTGTGTTAAATGCGCAGGCAACTATGCATGCATTTTGGGAGCATTTACACACCCATTCTCCACCAGACGGTGCTTTAGCTGTCACGGGTTGCTCAACTACATTACTATTACACTGGGAAATCTATGTTTATTTGATTTATACTCGTAGCATAAATCAAATAAACATAGATTTCTCACTGTACGGTGACGCTAACAGCACCTCTAGTTACAAACGGGTGTACTTTTTTCCATTAGCTACTGTGGTTGTGTTAAATGCGCAGGCAACTTTTTGCATGCATTTTAGGAGCATTTACGCACCCATTCTCCACCAGACGGTGCTTTTGGTGTCACGGGTTGCACAACTACATTACTATTACACTGGGAAATCTATGTTTATTTGATTTATGCTCGTAGTTAGCCTCGAACGGATGTACCCAGTAAACATTCGGAATCTCAAACTTCGGCTAATAACATTCTCCACCGACGGATTTCAGTGTAATTCGAGCGAACAAATGGTTCAATTCGCTTGACCTCCATTTAAATATCGGTAGTCTGAAATGATTTCATTTTGTCATTTTGTCTCTTTGCGGTGTTGATAAAATATCATTTTCGCCAAATACTTATTTGGTGAGAACGCTGATATTGTATGATCGATTAGGAACTGTAAAACCAAGATGTAATAATTATCGGTTGAACGATCAGTTAAGCGACAATCAACGTGTGGTCTTCTTTGTGTATCAAATAAAATTATCGATAAGTACAACATTTTATTCATCCATTTCGGAATCATTTAGAGCATCACCAGCGTTTGAAATGCCACCCACAGCACAATCACTCCATTATCCATGATAACTGTAATAGATTCCACAGTGCGATCCGCCAAATCCTTCCTCCAACGAAATGAACAGAATCGGATGTGTGTACAATTTTTTATATTTCGACGTTACCTTGCAAGCCCTTGAAGAAAAATGTCCAGATTTTCAATTAGTGTAAAAGATTCGCCAGGCTGCGCGACAACTTAAGTAACTTAGTAGTGAAATCCCGATCTGAACTGGTCGTTTGTTTATGTTTACATGCTTGAATCCCGGCGCGCCATACTTAATTTCGTAAGAAAATTACCAACACAACCAGAACTGTCTTATCACGCCACCAGTGTATTTAACATCGTGGGTTAATATGAAATGGAAATTTTCATTTCCAGATTTTTTTTCAACTGTGTTCTATTCTGAATAACCTGTTTTTCAGTTTTTTGAATTGGACGCTCATATCGGGATTAGAGGAAGCTAGAAATTCTGAAACTAATTGTTATTGCTGTACATCAAGATTCTTATATTGGTAATACATTATGGGCACTAAGTCGGAAACGGTGTCTCAATCATCTCAGCGAAACGCATTAGTACAACAGATTTGGATTGATGAAGTCAGAGGATTGCGAAAAGAGTTGATAAATTTTTCCTTTATCTCTTTGAAAAAACCAACCGAATTATCGCGCTGTCTGGTAACAATAAGTGAAGTAAGTATTCTAGATACAAATGATTCCAAAATTTTACGACAACACGATAGTAGTGAACAGTGGATTGATATAGGAAAAGCCGTTACTCCAGTCGATTGTTATATCGAACAATTCTTAAATCAAATGCTTTCTAACGAAAAGAGCAGATGCACCATCACAAGCAAATCAAATACTATCAGTTTTACAATTCAGTTGCATAGAATAGAAGATAGAAATTATTACTTTGAGCAAAGTGCAGAACAGATGTTAATTGTTGCCCGTCAGTACAAAAGAAATGGTGTTGAAATGTTTCCTAAATATCACCCTTTTGCGCATCGATACTTCAGTATGGCAGCTAGATGTTTACTTTCCTGTATACCATTAGAGACTCCTAATCCATCTCACGAAGACTTTGAAATAATAAGAGAAATGCAGTCTCTTCTGGAAACGTTATATCTTAACATTTCGGCTTGTCTCATCAAACAAAGTCGCTATGAAGAAGTTCTTGATGTATTGGAATACATTGACCATCAGGAAAGCCCTTCGGAGAAAGCCGTTTATCGTAAAGCGTTAGCGTATTTTCACCTCAGACAGTTTCAACAGTCTGTATCCACATTATGCCGAATCGACTATACTTGTAATAAAGATTGCTTGGCTTTATATCGAAGAGTTAAAAATACCAACCACGAAGAAAATATCAAATACAACAACATGATCAAAAAGATGTTCGCGTGATTTCTATAAATTGGTCGTGCAAATAGAATATACTTAAGCAAATAAAACAACTGAAAGTAAAACAAGAATAAAAGGGTTTCTTTCAATAGACGAGTAATTTTTACATTGTACATGTTAAGTTTTTTTCTCAATGATATTTTTCTATTAGTTTGTAAAAACTCCGCAATGGACTGGATTTGTTGATTGTTCGTTTCTCATGGAATAACATACTGGGATTACAAATTACTATTATTGTTCTCGTTAATAACATAGCTAGTATATACATCGTATCCTAGTGAGATTGTATTGTCATACAATACACGGTACTTTGTGGGTAAAACATAGAAATTGAATAACTGTGCAGGAGGCCAAACGACCCATTCCGCGGTGTATAGACGAGAGAATTTTTCTCTCATTTCCTTTATTGTTTCAGTTAATGATGCTCGCCGCAATACACCCAATGTAGTGAAAAACAATAAAATCACTATTGGTGAGGCAATAGTTTGATCAATTAACACTTTTTTGAGTACAATGCTAAGTGTTCGTCCGGGAAACATACGATCCATTAAATTATACCAATTATGGCAGAATATTCCAACTGTCATGCCCGAAACAGACATTTGGCGCGTACGCTGACGATCCCAGAACTCAAGATTATTGGTATAAATTTCGTAATGCTGTTCAATTATATCACCAACTCCCGACAGGCTGATGGATATTCCCACGTTGGTATACAAAAGATACCTATTGCTGAAAGCTTTCTTGGCGAGCGTTTTAAGTTGATGAAGCACTCTTATCATTTGTGAGTACTACTAAATACAAATTTGTATTTGGTACTACTATAAGAACTATATATCAAGCTCCTATTTTTGGGGGTAACGAGATAGAAAAGATATGTTGCGTTAACCCTTTACGTTTGACGTTAGTCACACCGCAAATAAAAAAAAGATTGGTCTATTTGTATTTAATCAAAATAGAGTGACTTTAGGCACTCTAATTCAAAATAATCAACTTCTTCCTATACACGGGACCAGAAGACTACCCGATTTTTAGTGCTTTCTACAAACCCAGTAAATTTTGTCGAGCTGCATCGGTCCGATTAGCGGCCCTTTCACGATCATTAAAAGTGTCATTACTTAAAAGTAATGGCACTTTTAATGATCGTGTAAGGTCTACGAGTTCAGTAATGACCCGAGTAATGATGGAATTCCGGATTTTACATCATTACCAACATTATTTCTTCTTCTTATTTTTTTTTGTGTAAGTGCTGAATATCTTTAGAACTATACGCGAAAAAATGACAAAGTGTAGATTTTAATTATTAATATTTCATTAACCTTAACGTTTCAATGGCAAATCAAATTTATTTTCAGCTAAACGAAAATAAAAATATTGCTATTGCTTTTGCTGGAGTAGTTACACAGACTAACAGACAGGATACTCAAATTAGA
This sequence comes from Malaya genurostris, assembly GCF_030247185.1. NCBI lineage: Eukaryota > Metazoa > Arthropoda > Insecta > Diptera > Culicidae > Malaya > Malaya genurostris. Next base: position 78,370,709 of record NC_080570.1, on the reverse strand, counting down.
TTCTTCAATCATTTTAACGGTTAGTTCGAATATTCCTTTATTTGGGACAGTACTCACATGTGTCATGATGGCGCCACGTTACCCTATCGTAAACATCCTGTCTGTCATCGAGACTGTTTATTTTTTTCATTTACCAACAGAGTTGCCATTCATACAGAATTACCTGTAATTAGAGTGACTATAATCAGAGTGGCGACAGCTGTTCGTTTGGAATGACAGCTCCCAGTTCCAAAAGATCAAACGACCTGTCAAATCAATGTAAAACTAATGGAATGTTTCGAATTGTTGCCATAATTACGGATGAGATGTCGTCACTCTGGTTATAGGCACTCTACCTGTAATGTATTGATTTGTATACGTCCATGCGAATAAGATGCAGGATACAGATTTAATACATGTTGCCAAAACTATATACATAATTGTGCCTACTTCTCATCCTCCAACGCAATACAAAATCGATCCCGTTTTGTTACAATATTTACTTGGTTCTGGTCTGCCGCCACTTAATTTTGGGTGAAAACTACCAACACAATGAATAATAGTCTAGATGAACAACGTTGAGTCAAATAAATGGTTACCTTTCAACATCGCGATAAAGTTAAATATATTATCAACGTAATCCAATAATTTATTGTGACGATTCATTTTCAAATATTTTGATGAAATCAGGCATCCCTGCAAGCAGCTGATCGGTGTTGACAAACGAGGGGAAACTAGTAAAATAACTTTTACATAACACAAGGGGTGTACAGATAGTAAATAGTTCGCGCAGTACAATATAGGTGGAACTAGTGCCACAGACTAACAGACATGACAGTATGAGTAAATTCTTATAAAAATAATTTTTCGGGGTGCACTAGTTCCACCTATATTGTACTGCGCGAACTATTTTTTATCGGTACACCCCTTGTGTTATGTAAAAGTTAATTTACTAGTTGGTTCCCCCTCGTTTGTCAACACCGATCAGCTGCTTGCAGGGATGCCTGATTTCATCATAATATTTGGAAATGAATCGTCACAGTAAATTATTATATTACGTTAATAATATATTAAACTTTTTAGCGATGTTGGAAGGTAACCATTTATTTTTCTCAACATTGTTCATCTAGACTATTTTTTATTGTGTTGGTAATTTTCACCCGAAATTAAGTGGCGGCAGATCAGAAGCAAGTAAATATTGCCACTAAACGGGTTCGATTTTGTATTGCGTTGAAGGATGAGAGGTAGGCACAATTTTGTATATAGTTTTGGCAATATGTATTAAATCTGTATCCTTCATGAAATTCGCATACAAATGCAAATACATATCAATACATTACAGGTAATTCTGTATGAATGGCAACTCTGTTGGTAAATGAAAAAAATAAACACAGTCTAGATGACAGACAGGATGTTTTTGATAGGGTAACGTGGCGCCATCATGACACATGTGAGTACTGTCCCAAATAAAGGAATATTCGAAATGACAGTTAAAATGATTGAAGAATCTAATTTGAGTGTCCTGTCTGTTAGTCTGTGCTAGTGCATCACGAAAAATTATTTTTATAAGAATTTACTCATACTGTCATGTCTGTTAGTCTGTGGTAGTTACAAATACTCATCATTAATAATGAACGTGTAATGCTAAAAAGTAATGATGTACAGTAATGCAGTAATGACGAGCGTTTGAGCAGAAGAGTCATTACTTAGTAATGACACTTTTAATTATCGTGTAAGGGCCGCTATTGAGCTCAATCCTACCTTCTTAGACAAAAAAGTTTAACGGTAGTCCTTCATTGGTCCAATCAATCGTTCAACGGGAGGCCAACACGGGACCTTCGTTTGCCGATTTTGAAACAGACCGTTGAACCGAATGCCATTTTTTTCGTCCAGCAAACCCGGCAGACAGAGGTCCATTGTTGAGCCATTTTTTACATGAGGAGTTGGAGCCCCGTTGAACTAGTTTTACTGCAGAATTTCTGAAGTTTTTTCCACTTATTTTTTTAAACTAACACTTCATACCTGCACAATACTTCTACTTCACGTAGAATAAAAACAAATTTTCTTTCTATGTAAAGGTAACACTTAATTTTCACACTATTTTTGCAAGAGAAAAAACAACAACAAACCGTTCCAGCAAATTGAACGAATATTTCGTGCAAAATGCCGTTCAACAAGCGCTCAAAGACCAACCAAATAGAACGGCCTGCTGAGAGGGTACATTATCGAAATGACGGAATGAGTAATGAATTCTTATTCGACTGCACGATTTTTCATTGCTAGAAGCTTCGCTCATTTTATGAATGTGTTAGTGTAAAAGTTACACATTTAAAACCGATTCTCGAGCTCGACATTTTGAAATGCTGAAGTAGATCGGTAACACGACATTTTGCTGATTGTTCAGTTATCCACATGCTCTTTTCCGAAATAGTTTTTACTGAAACTCGGTGAAACACTTGTCATTTAATGTCTCTTGTCGAATGTGCCAAACACCACGTAGCCATTGCTGGTGGAGCGGGAAAATAATATATATTGGATGAAGGTAAGAGATTCTTATATTTCTCGAAAAGATAAGTGAAATAACAAACTCTGCTTTTCATATATACCTACAAAAGTCTTCTTATTTCAGGTAGATGCGTTGAGGAGCACTAAAAAAATGGCCTTTAATCGTGATGTTTTCATTCGAGGTGTGTTTTTTGTATACTGCATTAAAATGGACAATGATAAAACACCCCCTCCCTCCAGCCTTAGCTTTTGTGATTTTTATTGTATACAATAATAAAGAAAAACCTTTTCTACGTTCGATTACTGATGACTCGGCAATTCATTATTCGATCATAATCGCATTTGCCGAGCTAACAGCAGAATTCCTGTTGAGAAGTTCGGCAATAATTGACAGTTAACAAATTTTGTATTGTCGAGATTCTCAGTAATTATTATTTTGGCTAGATAACTACCATAACTACCAACAACGAATCCAGAGAAGTCTTAAAACGAACCCGAACGTAAAGAAACGGGCTTTACAACTCAAATGTCACTTGATGGAATTCAAGCATCAACATCTCTCGATATCTGTGCCCTTTTTCATAAGCACTTTAGCAGTATTTTCTCGGACGAAGTTTTAACTGACGATCAAGTTCATGAAGCGACCAGTAACGTACCTCTGTGCAGAGATGGCATTTCACCAGAGAGATACACGCTAGAGTCAGATTTTTGCCACACCGAGGATGCAAAAAACGAAGCACCGCACAAAGAGGAAAGCGCACTTCTTCTCAGTGTCGAATAGACAGCATTTGAATGTGTGCTTGTGGTTAAAGCAGCTGGCGCGAGTGAAACACATTCTCTTCGCATGAATCGCTCACACGCGCTCTCGTCTAAATACACCCAAGTGACCACTGGCGCGTGATGGTGAGCGAATACTTCTGTGAACTTCAACTAATAGAGAGTAGATCTGGCCTTGCTATGAAAAATTTGCAAGGAAAACCGAAAATTTTACGATAAATTGTTTTATTTTGCTGATTTTGCGTGTCCACGCTTCATCTACGAAAACCATACAGCAGAGTGCTCACCGGCGTGTACACCTCTGTGAAAGTATCAGCATCCACCTCAGAGAATTTATTAGCTAATGCTCTAGCACTTTGGTGCGATTCAGTGGAAGAGGTAAAAGGAAATAAACAAACGCACTCATGATGCGTATACACTTTACACAACAGTGGTGTATAAATGTGAAAGAGAAGAGCTCTCGTTGAAGTTGTCAGGGGAGAAATTTTGCTTGCTCTTCGTCACACAGAGGAGATAGACATCTCTGCCTCTGTGTACTCCCATTGGCTCTCATCCAATTATTACGACTACTGTGTAGTTAGCAAAGCGTGCTCCAAGCTGAAGTCATCTTCCAGTGCTGGTCCTGATGGGATTCCATCTATATTACTAAAATGATGTTCAAATGCTGTTTTGATTCCCTTATCGATACTGTTCAATAACTCTTTAAAATGTGGACATTTTCTGGCCCTATGGAAAAAAAATCGTACATTTTTCCGGTCTTTAAGAAAGGCAGTAAAACCGCAATATATAACTATCGTGGAATAGCGGCGTTATGCGCAGTATCCAAATTATTTGAACTAATCGTCTTGGACTTCATCACACATAATTGCTCCAACTATATTTCTGAAAGTCAACACGTCAACACAAATCTCGTATCTTACACTTCATTCATCATTAAATCCCATCAAGCGCGACTGCAAGTAGATGCTATATATACTGATTTTTCTGCTACTTTCGACAAGATAAATCATCGGATAACAAATTTCCAAATTGACTAGACTTGGATTCAGTGGATCTTTTACTCAATTGGCTGTGCTCATATTTAACTGTTCGCGACATGTCAGTGAAAATAGAAGATTGCATTATGTCTCCATTTACTGTCAGCTCCGGAGTTTCTCAAGGTAGTCATCTTGGATCATTCTTATTTCTACTATACCTAAACGAAACGACTTAAACATTTTGCTAAAATGCATGAAGTTATCGTATGCTGATGATTTTAAACTCTTTCACCTTATCGAAACTTTCGAAGACGCCACATTTTTGCAGTCGCAACTAGACATTTTAACAAACTGGTGTAGAGCAAACCGAATGATCGTTAATACTTCAAAATGTTCTGTTATTTCATGCACTCGCATACGTTCTACATATGATTGAATTCGACTACTCGATCTCACAAACCGTTCTTAGACGAGAATCGTATAGTAAAGACTTGGGAGTCATCTTGGATTCGAAAATGAATTACAAACAGCATATTGAATATACTATCAATAAAGCTTTGAAGCTGTTAGGATTCGTCTTTCGTGTGACGAAAGACTTCAAAAACATATATTGCCTGTTTGGTCACCCTACTATCAAAACGACATTTAACGCATAGAAGCTATTCAACATAAATTTATCCGTTTTGCGCTTCGCCAACTACCATGGAGAGACCCCCTAAATCTTCCAAATTACCAAGATCGTTTCAAGCTCATATATCTCGAACTACTGTCCGTTCGTAGAAATGTATTCAAGGCAGTCTTCATTGCTGATCTTCTCCAATCACAAATTGATTACTCGGAGCTGTTATGCTTGATAGATTTTGATATCAGTCGTCGTTGTCTTCGAGCTCAACCTTTCTTATGCATTCCTTCCGCTAGAACAAACTATGGCCACAACGAGTCATTTGTCAGCATGTGCCGACTGTTTAATCGCTGTTCCATTCAGTTCGACTTTCATCTAACCCGTGACACTATCAGGAAATTGTTTTCTCGAACACTATCTCTCTAAAAATTTGTTGTTAGTTTTAAGAATTTAGTTATGTAGTTATAATGATTAATAACATGAGATGGATCATTTGGATTGTCTGTAATCTGTTAGTATAAAAGATGAGGAGGTTTTATTCCTACTGGAGACATAGCGATAGATTGATAATAACTTATCTCCAGTGGGCTTTTCCCAGCTCCAAATAAATAAATAAATGAATAGATCACTCGATTTTACGTTTCGTCTTAGACTCATCAGTGCGTAGCAGTTTATGTTGAACTGCTACCTCCGACCTGACGGTTCAACATAAACCGCTAGGCAGACGTAAAGTTAATGCTATTTGCAAAACACTTCTTTGATATTACACTTAAGTGTAATATCAAAACCGACGTCCCGAACGAAACAAGTTTCGGCTTGCTAGCCGTACAGATTTTGGTAAGTTTGAGAGGTAATAAGCTTTTACCCCCTAATTTATGCTAGGTGCATATAACCAATTTCACTCGATTTTACGTTTCGTCTTAGACTCATCAGTGCGTAGCAGTTTATGTTGAACTGCTACCTCCGACCTGACGGTTCAACATAAACCTGATGAGTCTAAGACGAAACGTAAAATCGAGTGAAATTGGTTATATGCACCTAGCATAAATTAGGGGGTAAAAGCTCTTTACCTCTCAAACTTACCAAAATCTGTACGGCTAGCAAGCCGAAACTTGTTTCGTTCGGGACGTCGGTTTTGATATTACACTTAGGTGTAATATCAAAGAAGTGTTTTGCAAATAGCATTAACTTTACGTCTGCCTAGCGGTTTATGTTGAACCGTCAGGTCGGAGGTAGCAGTTCAACATAAGCTGCTACGCACTGATGAGTCTAAGACGAAACGTAAAATCGAGTGAAATTGGTTATATGCACCTAGCATAAATTAGGGGGTAAAAGTTCTTTACCTCTCAAACTTACCAAAATCTGTACGGCTAGCAAGCCGAAACTTGTTTCGTTCGGGACGTCGGTTTTGATATTACACTTAGGTGTAATATCAAAGAAGTGTTTTGCAAATAGCATTAACTTTACGTCTGCCTAGCGGTTTATGTTGAACCGTCAGGTCGGAGGTAGCAGTTCAACATAAACTGCTACGCACTGATGAGTCTAAGACGAAACGTAAAATCGAGTGAAATTGGTTATATGCACCTAGCATAAATTAGGGGGTAAAAGCTCTTTACCTCTCAAACTTACCAAATGAATAGATGATTACCGATCTCTCGGCTGTAAAATATAAGTGTGTGGGTATTTGCGACACACTCACACTAGCATTGACCACACATTCATTGAAAATAACCACACCAACACATTCACACGTGGATTGAACAATACTATAAGAAATAAGATCAGCAACTTATGATAAAATTTTCAACAGTGTGAGATAATCATTAAAAACATAAAAAAATTATTTATCAAACTTTGGGAAACAACGACTCTCACACGGACGACGGTTTTGAGGTAGTCGGGCACACATCAATCACGGTGCTCAACTGTACGTGTATAAAGGGTTAACAATTGCAAGCAATCGATCATTTCTTGTATTTTGGACGGAACTGGACATCTTAATGAGGACCTTCCAAAACCAATAGCAATATCAGACGACACGACCAGGCACTCCAAAGAAAAATCAGAACAAAAAGTGTTCGTGCGTGATTTACCGCCAGTGACCCCTCGATAATCATAAAAATAATCTTCTTGAGCAACACTGTTTAAGTTGCTACGAATCAGTTACCAAGGATCGCTATGATAAAAAAAAAACAAACCATTTGAGAAAATTGTGAAACTGTTTTATAAATTTAAATTCTGTTACAACGGTCTTTTTCGATTTGTGCCGACCACAATGAGTGTATAATAACCAAATCTGTCACTAGAAGTAGTGCAGCGACAGGAAGGTGTCATACTATATCATCCACAGCTACTTATTAGCTCTATCTGTAGTGTAGTCATCAAACTTCATTGGAAAGAAACCTGTTTTCATGGGTGGCTTTCGATGTGCACTTAAAAACCTATAATTTCGATCAGATCTAATATCCTAAAAATTTTATTTCCGTGCTTTTCAAGTGTCTTTCAAATTCATCAAAGTATACACACACTTTACGCAGACCTCAAATCATTGAGAGTAGAAGCACAGACTAACAGACAGGACACTCAAATTAGATTCCTTAACCATATAAACGGTCATTTCGAATATTCCTTTGGTTGGGACAGTACTCGCATATGTCATGATGGCGCCACGTTACCCTATCAAATACATCCTGTCTGTCATCTAGACTGTGTTTATTTTTTTCATTTACCAACCGAGTTGCCATTCATACAGAATTACCTGTAATGTATTGATTTGTATACCTCCATGCGAATTTCATGCAGGATACAGATTAATTACATATTGCCAAAACTATATACAGAATTGTGCCTACTTCTCATCCTACAACGCAGTACAAAATCGAACCCGTTTTGTTACAATATTTACTTGCTTCTGGTCTTAATTTCGGATGAAAATTACCAACACAATCAAAAATAGTCTAGATGAACAACGTTGAGTAAAATAAATGTTAACTTTCCAACATCGCTAAAATAGTTAAATATCTTATCAACGTATACTCCAATAATTTATTGTGACGATTCATTATCAAATATTTTGATGAAACCAGGCAACCCTGTAAGCAGCTGATCGGTGTTGACAAACGATGGGAAACCAACTAGTAAAAAACCTTTTACGTAACACAAGGGGTGTACCGATAGTAAATAGTTCGCGCAGTACAATATAGGTGGAACTAGTGCATCACGAAAAATGATTTTTATAACAATTCACTCATACTGTCATGTCTGTTAGTCTGTGGTAGAAGTAGAGTAGTTTCCAGGAGGGTTGAACTATTTCGAAAAAGTGGCGAATTGAAATGGTCAGGGTGGCAAGTGACCGGGAAAATCGGGAAAACCGGGAAAAAGTCGGGAATCTCGATTCATTGGGAAAAACAGGGAAAAAGTCGGGAATTTTAGTGCAAATCCGGGAAAAATTTACTAGCCCTAATCGTAGTACATCATGATTTTCCTGATTAAACAAATGAAAAGTTGGAGGCAATACTTCATTTTGTGTTTAAGTGAGAAGTTCAGTAAAACTTTTGAAACATCGTATTGTCCCACACAGGTTTTATGGTACACAATCGATTGGAGATGGAACCAACATCTCATGTTTCGTTCAACAATTGTAAGGGTTTGACAGCAATTTTTAATGGATCAGAAAGCATTTCTTAGTTGTTATCAACAACAGCACATCGAACGGATGCTTTTGCTGGATTTGTATTGAAGTTCAGAATAAGTTTGCATAATATGATTGCAAAACAAATATCAGGTAACATGTTTAATAAAATTATGAAAAATTCTTAGGAGCCTTCATGTTTTTGAGTGGGCTGATGATTGTCCTAATTTCATCATAATTTGTCTCAGTAATGTCATCTTGAGATAATCCTTGTGTTGTAATCTTGGTATTGATTTCAATATGATTCACAAAATTTAAAAAGCTGTCGACACTTTAACCTTGTCCACCGTTTGCAATGAGTATTTGATTTCCTTCTTTGAGAGCTGAAATTGGTTTCTGAGAGTTTGTGAAAAACCTTAGAAAGGTTTAGAAGATGGTTTGATTTGTTCAGTGAATGTTTACTGTTAATTTATATTAAACATCATTACCTATGGATTTTCACAAGAACGCGGGTGTTGATGTCGACGAAGAATCAAACTTAGGTCATCTCAGTCACTAGAGGCATAGATTGTTGTTGTTTTTCCAGAGCGACAAGAGTCCATTTTAAGAATTTTAGAATGATTTGTTCTGTTTCGCCAAAATTCAATTTTGAAAGAATATCGTATATGTTGTTAGATGAAATCGGGAGGAGAATTGTTTCTTGTTCATTTTTAACCTTAGGTATACTTTTTTAGACTATACTAGGTTAATATAGTATTGGAACACATTAGAGATGGGAAATCCTTTCACGAACAGTTTAACAAGTTATTTTTCCTCGAAGAGTGAGTGAATTTGAGTTCTTTATTCAAGAATGATTGTTCTCTATATAGAAATGAAAAAAAAATCGAATTCTTAGAGGATGTATACAAGTTAGTTGCGTTTTTCGGAATGTTTTCTGATTTGAGGAATCTGGTAGAAGTTACACACATGACCTTTGATAGCGCATAGAAAGAGAATGATTGTTCGTAGAAATACATGCCAAAAGCACTCACTATTTTTGAATCTGTAATCTGTAGCTCTCATATTATTTGCGAAGAAACATACAAAGTTTCAGAAGAACGAAACCAAAAAGGTTAAAAAAGGGATAAAATTATTGATATATAAAAAAAGAACAACGAAAGAACGGTTCAATAGATTTAATTATTTCGGTAGAACTATTAAGTTTTGAGCGATTCTTTGTAATGAACGGTTTTGCCCATCTCTAGAATACACTCCTAGTTCGAACCCTAAGTGTCTTAAAAACTACTGATTTTACAGAAAGCCTTAACAAGACTTATTTAGTGGTTGTCTTACAAAAGACTGAATAGTTCGAATAATAACAATTTCTATTTTAATTATAAGGCTTTAAATTTAATTCTTAATTATTTGGCTTTCAAATGACTGATGGTATTTCTGGCTACCAAGAAAACACTAACAATAATCGAATTTGGGGTAAAAGCTGCACTAAAGAGAATTATTGAAGAGAGCATGAAGTCTGAATAAAATGTTTTGAAGATATATCACTTTTATCATATCCGCTGGCCAGCTATGTTTCTTGTTCTAATCATACAGTTACCTCGAATTAATTTGAAATAGTCAAAAAGATTGAATAACATTAGTAACAAAGTAACAGACGAACTAAAGATGGAATACAATGAGCTGTTGGTTCTAAAGATGAATATTTGGACAAATTGTGGATGAGGTTTTTAAACGTCGTTCCAAGGATTATTTAAATCTTAAATCTCCTATTAAGCAAATACTCATACTTAAACAAAAACGTTTTGAAAGTCTTGTGGCTCAGCGTTTCGTTGATAATGCTATATTGAATGCTGGGAGCGTAATTAACAAAACAGCACTCAAAATCATATAATCGATACAAGGAGGCTCTTGAACCGAAGAAACAGTTTCTAATCAAGATTAGAGCTTATATTTCACTCTGCAGATCTCCACCTGTTTACCCTTTTCACAACCGGAAGTCGGATCCGGATGAAATTCATTTAGGATCACGAGAAAATCGGTTCAGCCATCTCTGAGAATTCGATTTGATCGCTCAAAAACGTTACATACATACATACATACATGCACAATTTCTGATCTTTACGAACTGATTCGAATGGTATATGACACTCAGCCCTCTGGTCCTTGGTTGCAAAATCGGTTTTCGCAGTGATTGCATAACTTATCTATATGAGAGAACTAAGAACGACTTCTTCCCATTGCTATGTGCACTTGGCATAATGAATATTTCCTATTTCTAAATCGAGATACCCAAAAAATACTTTATTTCTCAACTCTCGATGTTCTTTTGGATATGGGATTTCTAGAAATATTCAAAAATATACTGAACATAGGCGATTTGAGCCTGTTCTAAAAACCGGGAATTTTTTATCTCGCGCACCGGGAAAACCGGGAAAAAAACGGGAAATTGAAATCGTCAATTCACTTGCCACCCTGAATGGTTTTATTTTAGAAAGTCATTAGAAGAAAAAAACAAATATGTTTTCGATACTAAATTCTGATAATCGGACTAATAAAAAGATTCGAACCGATAGATTGAATGACTGCAAAACATAACACCATTTAAAAACTCATTTACATAGCAGATAGCCATTATATATATCTAAGTATGGTTACTTTAAACTATTTAACAAACATCGATGAATACTGAATTGTCTGAAAGTCACCTTTAATATGTTCGAGCACCAACAATCTTTAACGAAGACCTCTATCCGATTAAACTATTCGATAATTCCCCTCGAGGCAGTTTGTTTTGTTTACAATTCCCAAATCTTTAATATGCAGTAACCTAGAGTGACTATAATCAGAGTGGCGACAGCTGTTCGTTTAGAATGACAGCTCCCAGTTCCAAACGAGCAAACAACCTGTCAATTCAATGTAAAGCTAATGGAATGTTTTGAATTGTTGCCAAAATTACGGATAAGATGTCGTCACTCTGGTTATAGGCACTCTACAGTAACCAAGGTTATGGTAACTGTTCTTTAAAATAAATAATCTATCAACTTTTATTGCCAGTTTCAATAGTTTTCCAGGCGATTTCGTTGTGCTATTACCAGTTACTGAAGGGTAGTTAATTTTGCATACAGTTTCGATAGCCGAGTGGCAGGTCGTGTCGTCGTTCAAACGCTCCATTCGTGCTCTCATTCACCTCTAGGAAGTCTTGGCGAGCAGTCAAGCAACAATAGCAGGGAACTGAATTTTGGATTAAATTTCAGAGCTGAATTCGCAACCTGGATTTTGAACTCAATTTCAGGTTCCACCTAAATTCTGATCTCAATTTCAGGTTCAGAATTTAGTTTCAGATTACAGGTTCAGAATTAAAAAGGCGGGTGGATATTGTCAGAGATATAACTGGCGGACGTGAACACGAAAAAAACTGACACACTTGCCTCACACTTCCAAATATCAGTTAGTTAATCGATTGTATAAATTGTGCAAACTTTCCCCTTCACTACTAGAATTTGAAACGATTCACCTACACTAAAGAACGGATTAGTTACATCAAACATTCTAACATGCAATTAAATATTACGAACTAATTTGTATAGATTTTTATTTCAAAAACTGCAGACATACACGTTAAAAAAACTATTTTTTCATTATCATACAAACAATTTTCTCTAATTCAATACAAATATAATGAGCAATAAAATATCTTATACCACTTGCACTCTGAAGTCAACAAAACGCATTCAAACTAGTGCACACAAAATCAAATGCTAATTAGAATCTATAAGACTATAAACTCTCACTAAGGCTGTAAACCATTTCGCGGTTAATTTTAACTTTTGGTTTAAATCTGACACTCGAGTGGTTAATTTGATGTTGTCAAAAATAACCCTACTCGAGAGCATGGTTATTTTTGACAGATCGATAGTTATTTTCCAACACTGAAAAAAATCTCGCAATGAAAATTCTAATACTAATTCTTTAGTTGAAATTATTTCCAGGGAAAATAAACCCAAATAACTTTCCGGCCGTCTAATTTTGAAATGGGCCACAGTTTTAGTCAAATTTAACTACTCGACACCAAATAATCACTCAAGTGTCAGATTTTAACCAAAAGTTAAAATCAACCGTGAAAGGTGATTCACAGCCTAAACTGATTATATTCACTTCCGATTTGCATATTTCAACAGATAAGTAATCCTAAGCACTAATGAGCCGAAATCGAAACAGAAAGAGATAGGAACAAAATATGTGCTTTTTGCACAAACCAGCGACGACTACTATCCAACGGGGCTCCAACTCCTCATATTAAAAATGGCTCAACAATGGATCTCTGTCTGCCGGGTTTGTTTTTCGAAAAAAATGGCTATCGGTTCAACGGTCTGTTTCAAAATCGGCAAACGAAGGTCCCGTGTTGGCCTCCCGTTGAACGATTGATTGGACTTTCATTGGACCAATGATCCAACGTATTGCACCAATGAAGGGCCACCGCTGAACGTTTTTTTCTAGGAGGGTTTGAGAGTAACAGTGAACAATCATTACAATTTTGATTTTATCAACGAATATTGGTGTTCGGAGACCGATAAACGCGAAACTTCAATTATTTATTGAATTTTAAGAGAGAAAAGTAATATTACCAGAGATGCCAGGTAAAAATTTCAAGTATCTCCAAATAGGGTTGTAAAATCTGCAGTCAATAAGTATGTCTTGGCTAATCCCTAAATGACCAAACCTGCATCGGCCAGAAATAGTCGAAAACACGTTTTCGTTCGGCACATCAGAAAAGACATTACACTCCGTTGCAAATCAAAAAGTTCTGTAAGTAACAGAAACTTTACGTCTGCTTAGCGGTTCAAATTGAACTACCGAGATTAGCACTAAGCAGTTCAGTTTGAACTTCTCTGCACTGATGAGTCAAAGACGAAACGTAAAAATAATAAGTATGTCTTGTTGGCAGCAATTTCTCTATAAAGTATGATACGCTAAACTGACTTGGCGAACAAAAAAAAAAAAGGTCGCGACAATTTCAAAAGTCTGTAAATTTTGACGAAAGTCTGCGAAAAACTTGATTTTCAAAAGTCTGCACAACAGAAAAATGTCTGCAGTACTATGTGCAAAATCTGCAGACAATAGAGATTTTGGACCAGAATTTCTGATGCAAATATGATACAGGTAGAATTTTGGATCAGATACAAATGTTTGAAAAAATGACCTGGCAACTCTGGACTATGATGTTTTTCAAAGATGGGCGAGTCTTACAAAAGTAAACAAATCGAGTTTCTCTTTCCAATGAATAAATGCTTCAAAATCGTACGATTTTGCCTAGAAATTTCAATTGCATAAAATTTTGATTCTACAAGAATAAGAGTAAAACTGTCATTCCATTTGTTTTCGTAAGTTTCGTCCGTGGTGCAAGTCAATTGACAAGTTCACAAACAGGACGATACTTCAATTGCGAAAGGTGAAACTATTTCGTATTCGTCATTATAGATATATTCTGAATTTGTCATTACTGGAAATAGTAAGATATGCGATAAAATGACTCGCGGATTTGTCTTAATGGCAAATCCAGGCTATATCACCTAAACTGCGCAAGGGCGTGACTTCATTATTCACACAGGGAGCATAGAAGTAAACCAATCAGAATCGGACGAAACTGTTTTATATTGATTTATTCATTTGATACAGAAGAAAAGCGATAAAAGTTGCATACCTTTACCCACAATTTGTCAACTTATCAACAATTTATCTGAGGATATACGATAATTTTTGAATAGGAATGGAAACCAAATTCGAAACATTAGGGCATATTCAGTGTGGTTCTAGTTCTAGATGCATAAATTATGTCAGTTACAAAATTTAAATCTGAATTTTACAACCAGAAAAACTGGCAGCCCTTGCAGTGTTTTACTCGTGTTTCAAATATAGTGATTTTCCCCACTTGTACGCGGCGGGCAGATTTCCCCCCAGGCTATGTCTGCCAGCCATTTTTGCCGGAATTCTGCCAGAATTCCGGCAAAAGTCTGGCAACAATGCAACAACCGTTTCCGGCAGAGAATTTCGCCTAGCGGTTATTAACGGTTCTTTTCTGTCGGATTTTTGCCATACAAGATTGGCAGAACCGTTTTGAATCGGTTCTACATTTTAAGCGTCTTAGTTTTATTTTTACAATAAAAGATACATATGAAAAGCAATAATTTATTGCCCTTCATATATACTAATCATGGACAATGTTATCACAGACTAACAGACAGGACACTCAAATTAGATTCTTCAATCATTTTAACGGTCATTTCGAATATTCCTTTATTTGGGACAGTACTCACCTGTGTCATGATGGCGCCACGTTACCCTATCAAAAATATCCTTTCTGTCATCTAGACTGTGTTTATTTTTTTCATTTACCAACAGAGTTGCCATTCATACAGAATTACCTGTAATGTATTGATTTGTCTACGTCCACGTGAATTTCATGCAGGATACAGATTTAATACATATTGCCAAAACTATATACATAATTGTGCTACTTCTCATCCTCCAACGCAATACAAAATCGAACCCGTTTTGTTACAATATTTACTTGCTTCTGGTCTACCGCCACTTAATTTCGGATGAAAATTACCAACACAATAAAAAATAATCTAGATGAGCAACGTTGAGAAAAATAAATGGTTACCTTCCAACATCGCTGAAAAAGTTAAGTATATTATTAACGTAATCCAATAATTTATTGTGATGATTCATTTTCAAATATTATGATGAAATCAGGCATCCCTGCAAGCAGCTGATCGGTGTTGACAAACGAGGGGAAACCAACTAGTAAAAAAATTTCACATAACACAAGGGGTGTACCGATAGTAAATAGTTCGCGCAGTACAATATAGGTGGAACTAGTGAATCACGAAAAATTATTTTGATAAGAATTTACTCATACTGTCATGTCTGTTAGTCTGTGATGTTATTGCCAATAACATTGCTTTCTCACTATCAAACATACCCATATTTCAGTCTCATTTACCTCGTCTCAAGATTCGTTTTTTGTACATACATGCGGGATTGACGAATATCAAATGAAGTCGAATAAAAAAAAGAAAAAAGAAAGAGGAGGGAAATAAACAAGAGACGTACGGCGAGATAATGACGCAATTTCGCCTGGACAATTTTGACAGCAGCCGGAATGCAGCCAGCCTTCTGACGGTTGCCAGAATTACTCACAAGCGAGTCACTGTCGGCTAGAAAAGATTGCGATGCGATAAGATAGCGACAAAATGCCGCAAAGATGGCGAAACTGTCATTCGCATCGATTCAACCCCTTCGAGACATTTTTTAAATTGATCGTTACAACAACTAATTTTTTATTTATTATTAAGAAAACTTCAATCATAATTAATTCATATTGATAATGCGTATGTGGCAGATTACGGCTACAACTTGCACGGATTTTTTAAGCGTGTGCTATTTATTTGACATAATGTACGATTCAGACGATCCGCCTCCTTCCGTCACCGTCACCGGAACGTCAGCTTCCGTCAAAATTAGTTTAATACTTTCTTTACCGGAACGTTCACACGCTCCGTCCGTCAAGACGTTCTGTGACGGTGACGTTACGTGTGTATGGTTCCATAAGAATGCATGTAATTAATGTTTACGGTGCCGGTGACGAAAATTGACTGTGACAAAAGAAGACGGATCGTCTGAATCGTGCATAATGATTATTTTGTGCTTAGTATGTTCCCTTTTCATTTATATTTTGTATCAATCGAGGCCTTGGTTTTCAAAACCTCGTGCTTTAATCGATTGTGCTATTTGTCTACTCTAAAAAGTTGGTCGTCTTTGACAGATATACATTTGTTGATGCTTTCGATGAATAATGAAATAACAATTGTCGCTAAGGAATTTTACCAGTTGAAAATGCAATTGGCCTCAATCCAACAGCCGATTAATTTTTCTTTTGGCTCTACTGCTAGTTTATTTCAATACAACAGGCAGCGAAGGGGTTAAAACAACTGTCCAATTTTCTGGCAGCGATGCCAGGTGAAATTTTAGGCGTCTGCGTATTAGAAATGGTCCTATGCGACCTCTATAGTTAGAAGTATGACGAAAAAACCAAACGAAAACCCTACAGTAATAGCAAAAGTCATTAAAATGGAAACGAAATTGCAAATTTACATACCAATCGGTAAACCTGGCATCAGTGGTTCTGACGCTCATTATTTCGCAATCCTGCGACGATTCCGTCGCATTCTATTAGGTTTTTTACCGTCACTGCTAATCTTAATCGGATGAACACATTTTGACAGTTCAGCAGTACTGTTTGTAAACAGAAATTTTTTTTGTTTGTTTATTGAAAAAATGGATCAGACCATTTATAGTCCACATCGCCTAAATAAAGTTTTAAAACATTTGTGCACTTGTGAATACGGTTCGTTTTTGATATTTATTAAATAAAAGTGACTAGTTGCAAAGTGTAAAGATGATTGTTTCAGATGTGCTCTTCCATTTTTGTTTAAGCTTGTTTGTAAACAGTACCGCTGAACTGTCAAGGATGAATACTGGTTCATTTGTGTCGTCACGATAAAAAACCTAATGTCCAGCTGAAAACCACTAACAAAAAATAGAACGGCATCGTTGACCAGTTTTAAATTTGACAGAAGAGCTGGTAGAATAAATAAAACTAGAACGGCTTGCTGGGGATACGTTTGTTCCAGTTTCTGCTCTATTATAGATCTTCCATATAGTATCTTCCATTAGTTGCTAAATTTGCTTTTAATCGATGTTTTTCTCCATTTGCTGTCAATGTTACATTCGCTCTTTTTAGAAAAACAGCTGATTTAGTGTATTCCGGTAGCGTTGCAGGTCATTTTTCCAAAAATCTGTACGGGGCAAAATTCTTTCCGTAACATATCTGTATCTAAATCTCTGCTACATAAGTACATGGAAAATATTATTGGAACTCAGTTAAGTGATCTTTTTTTTTTAATGATTAGTGAATTACGGGATTTTAGGAGAACATATCTGAATTGTGGTATACAAGGATATCAGATATTTTCATAGGAAATCTGTGTTACCCGGAATGAAAAATCTGCATTTATCTGTTTTCACTTATAGTGAAATTTTACAATGAAAATTTGTTATTCCAAAAATTTATAGTTTTATCACAGACTAACAGACATGACAGTATGATTGAATTGTTATAAAAATTATTTTTCGTGATGCACTACTTCCACCTATATTGTACTGCGCGAACTATTTACTATCGGTACACCCCTTGTGTTACGTAAAAGGTTTTTTACTAGTTGGTTTCCCATCGTTTGTCAACACCGATCAGTTGCTTACAGGGTTGCCTGGTTTCATCAAAATATTTGATAATGAATCGTCACAATAAATTATTGGAGTATACGTTGATAAGATATTTAACTATTTTAGCGATGTTGGAAAGTAAACATTTATTTTACTCAACGTTGTTCATCTAGACTATTTTTGATTGTGTTGGTAATTTTCATCCGAAATTAAGACCAGAAGCAAGTAAATATTGTAACAAAACGGGTTCGATTTTGTACTGCGTTGTAGGATGAGAAGTAGGCACAATTCTGTATATAGTTTTGGCAATATGTAATTAATCTGTATCCTGCATGAAATTCGCATGGAGGTATACAAATCAATACATTACAGGTAATTCTGTATGAATGGCAACTCGGTTGGTAAATGAAAAAAATAAACACAGTCTAGATGACAGACAGGATGTATTTGATAGGGTAACGTGGCGCCATCATGACATATGCGAGTACTGTCCCAACCAAAGGAATATTCGAAATGACCGTTTATATGGTTAAAGAATCTAATTTGAGTGTCCTGTCTGTTAGTCTGTGGTTTTATAATAAGAACTTTAATAAGCGCTCAATATTTATATCACGAGGACGAAATTAAATGTTTTCAAATTTTTATCAACAATCGGAATTAACAAAACATAATTTCAATTTCATATACTTTCAAAATGTTGACTTGGTAAGTTGATGTGGGATCTCAGCGATCAACTTAAACTACCAACACCATTTGAAGATTTGTAGATCAATTTGTGATTTGTCCATTGATTACAAAAATCTTATCTCATCACTACTACCTAAGAGAGCTCGGACGAAAAAAAAATTTTATTCTTTCCTTTTTTTGACAAATCTGTATGAATCTGTATTGAATTTAGGAAATCTGTACTAAATCTGTATTCTGTATGAAATCTGTATGCGCATGTAAAAATCTGTATAATACAGATAAATCTGTATAAATGGCATCCCTGGTGGTATAGAAGCCAAAAACTGAGAAATCGATATACCTGGCAACGTTGCCCTCCGAGCTTCTGAAACCTTATTAGGTTTTTTACCGTCACTGCTAACCTCAATCGGATGAACACTTTTTGACAGTCCAGCAGTACTGTTTGTAAACAGAAATTTCTTTTGTTTGTTTATTGACAAATTGGATCAGACCATTTACGGTCCGTATCGCCTAAATAAAGTTTTAAAACATTTGTTCACGATTGAATACGGTTCGTTTTTGATATTTATTAAATAAAAGTGACTAGTTGCAAAGTGTAAAGATGATTGTTTTAGATGTGCTCTTCCATTTTTGTTTAAGCTTGTTTGTAAACAGTACCGCTGAACTGTCAAGGATGAATACTTGTTCATTTGTGTCGTCACGATAAAAAACCTAATTTGCGTTTGATGGTTGTTTTATATCTGAAATTTATTTGTATAAATAAAGTTTCGTAAGGTGTTATTTTTTGGTAATCTCAAGTTTTATGTGTACAGAAGAGAATAAAACTGTTGTGTTATACTATAGGGAAGAGTATATCAAGTCCTACTGTAATATTCCAAAATGGACAACCTTGCTGACGATCCAGGATTTATAGACGCAATTGTTCATGAAGTTAAATCTCAAGGGTTATTTGATCAATTTCGGAAAGAGTGCCTGGCAGACGTTGATACGAAACCAGCATACCAAAATCTTCGACAGCGTGTAGAAACGTCTGTTAGTAAGTTTTTATCTCAACAGAAATGGTCGGATAATATTCGTCACAAAAATCAATTACGAGAAATGCTTAGAAGAAATATCATTGAGTAAGTATTGTTAGATTAGAAATTACATTGATTCATAGATCTGTTGTAAGTAATTCGTTTAGATAATTTCAGATAGATTCACATAATTATGCTCAAAACAATACAATCCCATAGATTTTTTATCGTGACGTCAGAATTCATCCTTGACAGTTCAGCGGTATTGTCTACAAACAAGTTTAAACAAAATCGAGGAACACATCTCAAACAATCATCTTTACACTTCACAACTAGCCACTTTCATTTAATAAATCTCTGAAATGAGTCGTTAACAAATGTTTTGAAACTCTATTTAGGCGATATGGACCGTGAACGTTCTCATCCGTTTGTCAACAGGCAAAAAAACAAAAAAGTCTGTTTACAAACAGTACCGCTGAATTGTCAAAATGTGTTCATCCGATTGAGGTTAGCAGTGACGGTGAAAAACTTGGTGATATGAAAATGAAAAAAATCACGGGTTCTCACAATGCTTTCATTGAAGGCTTTAACCATACTTGTGTTTAAGCCTGAAGTTTCGGAAAAGTGTTAAAGTTTTATACTGAAAATCCATATCTGCAAAATGCCTTTATGATTTTCTTTCAATGAAAGGCATACTATTTGTTGACAAATTTGTTATCAACACGCAGAGAAAAAAATTTCTAAAAATAACTAAATTAAACTATTTGTTCAAGAAAGGAAGTAACTAACATTGATAGCAAATGGAAAAAAAACATTGATGAATGTTTCGGCTTTGGTTTCAATTCCTATTTAGAAATAATCGTATATTTTCAGATCAATTTTGAATAAGTCGATAAACTGTTGTTTATCCTTGAAAGCTATACAATTTTTCCTCTATATCCATTGTATAAAACAACATAAAAAGAATTTCGCCATTTTTCGATTGGATTATTTCTTTGCTTCCTGTGTAAATAATGAAGTGACACCACAAACGAATTTCCAGACATGACAGTCACGATCTTTTTTTGGCGCACATCTACGGTCCTCCGTGAAACTGGCACCAAAATTGATAAATTGGTTTCACTGATGAGTTCCCATCATACATTCATAATGCAAATGTCAAACCGTGAGAACCCTTTCGATTCGGTAGCTCATTTGTATATATTGAGATTTTATGGCACACTTTGGTTGAAATGATAACAATGCAATTAATCTCGCGCTCCACCAAGCGGTGAGTGCGGTCATTTCAGAAGGTACCGGGAACGAACCACATTTTTTAAAAATATAAGCACGTACATGTCTTTATTATTTATCTTTGGTGACACCCTCGCGCATTTTTCGTTTTCGGGATTAAGACAAATATGCGTGTAATTTTATCGTTTTCACTATTTCCAGTAGTAAAAAGTTTGCAAACCATCTAAAATATCGAAAATAAATAGAGCCGCCCTTTCCTTCAAGCAATCGAAGTATCGCCCTGTTTGTTGGCACGGGACACGGCGGCAAAACTTACGTAAACAAATGGAAATACAGTTTCACCCTTTAAAATTCTTAATATGATCAAGATTGAGATTTAACTTTTTCACATTATTTTCCGAGCAACGGTTGCCGAATCAAGACAACAAGACCTCACGCTTTTGGAATGAAGCACCGAGAGCAGAATTGTACCGAAGAACAGTCACAGCCAAGCACACAGCAAAATGCGCCTACCAGTGAATATCGTGAGTAGTCATGGGGGCACTGCTCACTGCTGCTCGAAGACCTGATGCGAGCGCCAAACAGCAGAATTGTGTCGTAGAATAGTCGCTGCCGGGCATACAGCAGAATTACACCAAAGGCCAATGGACGTCGTCAGTCGTCATGGGAGCGCTGCTTACTTAAGTTGTCCGGAATTTTAGTAGGAATTCATTATGAGTTCTAAGTGCACCTACTGATTCCGCCCGAAATGGATTGTTTCATCTTCTTTGGAATTCAATGGAAAATCACAATCAATTCCGAGTTAAATTTCGGACGACTTTACCGAGTGTACCAAGAGCCATCTAATCCTGTTGGTCGTGACAATTCAAGGCACTTTTCAGTCCCATAGACCATCATTAAGAATTAATTGAATTTTCTTCCGTTTGTGCCGTCACTAACACATTCAATTACGACGGGCAACGCTCTCTATCAATGCGAAAATGAAAGTATTTATGTACACTGATAAAAATTGGCATTATCGATTTACATGTCCTTCAATTTAATATGATTTTTCATTTCAATCCAAAGCGATTGAGAAAAGATAATTAAAAAAAAGATGTTTTTAGATCTCACTAAATTCACTAAGATGCACGATTAGTTTTTTATCTTATCGTTTTTTTTATTTAAAAGGTATTTTTATTCAGGCCTATTTGCGTACAAGCTTTACGTGGCCGAATTAGCCGATTTTTTAAATAACACATTTTTTGAAGTGGATCTCGTTGTCACTCTTTTTCTAGGAGGAGAGGAGCTTTCATTTCCCTCCTGCGAGGGTTGAGGGGTACTTTGTTCGTGACTCGTCTCGTCTTCTATTGCCGCATCGGTGGTTTTGTTGTTGATTTCCGTCTTCTTTTCGTTTTCCTTGATGTTCGCAGTCTTGAGCTCGTTGCTAGTTGCTGTAGATGCGCCTTGTTGTACATTGGTTGCAGTTGCTGGTTGGTTTGATGGTGAAACAGGAGTACTGCGCTCACTAGTTTCCATTGTTGAACGGTTGACCTTGTCTTTGGTTGAAGATGTCCTTTTCGCAGTTTCGGTGCAAGGTTTACCGTAGTGTGCAGGTTGTTCACAAAACTGGCATGTAACCAGCTGATTTTCATAGGTAATCAGCATTTTACACGGATGTGTCCCACCTTGACCACAAATGATGTAAGATGGAATTGCCTTACGTAGATGCATACGTACCACTCGCACGCCATTCCGGATACCGGGGAAAAAATTCCGCCATACTTCCCTTTCGTACTGATCGGTGACCTGCGGGGGGAGTTCATGCACGCGTAATTCTATGGCATTGTCCATGTGCACAGGGATGTAATGTTATCACACTCAACACTGTGCACCTCGTTGTTAACCGAAGTGAATGCAATTGCATCGCTTTCACGTTTAAACATAATGTACACACAGTTAGACGCCTTGTTGAATTGAATCTCACTTACTTTATTAGCGTCTAGATGCATTCGTTCTTTAAATAAGATTTCAATTTCATTTGCTGCTGGTCTAACTTTGCAACGCTTGAAATCTATACAAATTGAATTTGGTCTTGTTGTCCAAGATTCCGCCTTTGTTAAATCGTATTTGACCATTCCGTACACTCTATTGTTCACTGTACTGTATTGTCTTTGTTTCTGTTGTTTCGACCGTATATGATTTGCGACCGTAAATGATTTTCGACTGCGTCGTGTGAGATGCGAGCACGAACTGCCTCTTATCGTTTTGATGTGCATTTCAGATAAATTTAGTATGATTTAACATCCACTGTTTTTACAATCATTTTGAAAATCAAGTGCTCGAGAGCATGATTGTTTTTGATAGATCGATGGTTATTTTCCGACACTGAAAATTCAAGCATTTTTATTGGAGTGTGAATTTTTCGTTCACATGCGCTGCTGATTAACAATACAATGCCGGTCTGGCTCCTTAGTGCTTTTTCCCGATCATGCTACACTTGGTTCCAAGCTCTCACACACTCTCTCACACTCTCTCGACGGGAACTAGATAGTTGGCAGATTCAGTGCGGCCAGATCTAGGGTAAGGGCTTCCTATTTCATCTCATTTGTAAGGACGTTACCTTAAAAACCAGATTTAGCCTCTAAAATCACTACGATTTTTCATATTTCTGCTTAATTCGCCTTGCTCCACATTGGGAATTGATTCACATTCCTTGAAAATTAAAATAATACTTAAATAATCTGCTAAAAACAATTCTGATATGCTCTTTACTGTGCTCCTAATTTCATCTCAAAGGTTTTATATTCAACCTATCGTTGGTCCTTTGTTCATCCCATAAATTAGCAACGACGACAGCAATCAAAACCAAAATATTGCACTATTACACTCTCAGGTTTAAAATGTCAGAATTTGTCTTGAAAAAGGCCTAATTCCAACTATGAGACAACACACGATATTTTTAGAAACAGTTTGGAATCATTTCGACGTTTAAAATTTTTTGGATCGTTTCCGTTACCTTTCGTTTTGAATTTAAAATTTTTCTGTGCAGTTGATTTGGAGAATTAAAAAAAAAACAAAAAAAAAATTGTTACTATTTAGGCATTAGGCCTTCTAAAAACAAAATGCAGAACCAGAAATGCCATTTATTCAGATTTATCTGTGTTGTATACATTTTTGCGTTCGCATACTGATTTAAATCTGAGTACAGATTTTCTAAATTTCATACAGATTTGTAAAGATTCATAAAAAGTAAGAAGTAAAAAGTTAGACTTTTCTTTCTGAGTATCTGTTAGTATTTGATTACAGTGCTTCTTTAAAAGTTTATTGATAAACGGACAAAGCTCATGTTAAAATGGAAATATTTTGTTCAAATATTTGATGGTGAACACTGATAAACATTTATATTAAAATTTTAAACCAATTTTAACTGATTTATTTTATTAGTGAAAACAGATAGAGCAGCTTCATATTTTCTATGAAAGTATCTGGCATCTCTGTGCACAGTCGATGAAGCACACACACTTAACAACGTTATGTTGACATATAGCGGAAAGAAAAGAGTGCTACTAGATTTGCCACAATGGTTATTTCATTAGAGCAAATTCAGCAGCTGCAAGATTCATATGGGTGGTTTATAATGTAAATGAAACTGAAACAAACGTATCCCCAGCAAACCGTTTTAGTTTTATTTATTTGACCAGTTCTACTGTCAAATTTAAAACTGGTATACATTGCCGTTCTATTTTTTCTATATTTGAAACACAGATAAAACGCTGTTGGGGCTGCCAGTTTATTTTGTTATAATTTCTAGATATAAATTTTAAAACTGACATAAATTATGCATCTAGAACTAATACACTACTGAATATGCCCTTAGTATTTAACATGCTTTTTCTGGTAATATTCGAAGCCGAAACAGTTTTATTGAAATATAAATATCAACTATACAATTAAACTAATGTCACGGGTGCCAAAAAATACTTGTTGATGTTAATTTGAAGAAGGAAAACATTTTATTTGTAACATTATTAGAAAACTTGGCAACTTTGCGACACCAAATGAGATGAAAACAAAGCGCGATAAAGTGAAAAACTTTCATCTCACATTCTTGAAGACTTTCATTGCTTGTCGGGTAGTTTTTTAAGTTTTTAATCGTTAATCAAACAAGTGGCAAGTGAACATTACTAATTATGAAGTCATCAAGTTCGTCACTGTTGATGGTCTTTCCCTTTTCAAGGTAGTCGATGAAAATTATACCATGCGAACCCCAAAATACAGACGCCATAACCTTACCGGCCGATTGTTGAGTCTTTCCACGCTTTGGGTTCGGTTCATCGCGTGCAGTCCACTCAGCTGACTGTCGATTGGACTCCGGAGTGAAGTGATGAAGCCATGTTTCGTCCATTGTTATATATCGACGAAAAAAATCCTGAAACACTGCTCCAAACACTGCTCAGAATCATCAATTCGTTGTTGTTTTTGATCGATTGTGAGCTCACGCGGCACCCATTTTACACAAAGCTTTCTCATATCCAAATATTCGTGAATAATATGTCCAACACGTGAATAATATGTTCCTTTGATATCTTTAGGGTGTCAGCTATCTCGATCAACTTCACTTTACGGTCATTGAAAATCATTTTGTGGATTTTTTTCACGTTTTCATCGGTAACAGCCTCTTTTGGACGTCCACTGCGTTCATCGTCTTCGGTGCTCATATGACCAGTACGAAATTTTGCAAACCACTTACGAATTGTTGCTTCGCCCGGTGCAGAGTCTGGATAACACTCATCAAGCCATTTTTTGGTATCGGCGGCACTTTTTTTCATCAAAAAGTAGTGTTTCATCAACACACGAAATTCCTTTTTTTCCATTTTTTTCACAATAACAAAAGTAGCTTCACTCAAAATGCAATATCTCACAAACTAATAATCAGACAGTTGTCAAATTTATACACGTATCTTTTGAAGGTTGGTACTAACTGAAAATGGTATGGATTTAATTCTAGTGGCGCCCTCTCATAGAAACGATACGAACTTTTCAGCCGATCTGTTACATTAATGTCAAGTAGGACAGCGTACATTGTATCATCAGTAGAGTAACTTCGACTATTCGCGTAAAAAACCGTAACGTAACTTCGGAAATCCGCGTAATAAACCGCAAAACTAAACAATTTTTTATGCTAAATATCAGAAATTCATGAAACGTCCAGATCTAATGTAATCTCAAATAAAATTTTGTTCTAAAACAATCAACGGAAAAATTTTGAGATTTTCGAAATTGAAAAATATTTTAATGCGAAATGTCTTAGAAATTCAAAATCCGCAAAACTGAGGATTTTTTTTTGTCACCGAATGTCTTATAAATGCATGAAACGTCTAGATCTGGTGAAATTTCTAGTTTTTTTTTACCTTTTTTTATAAATATAAAAAATAGGTATAGAATTCGCTCAAACTTTCGAAAAAATTTCCGAAGCCCGGAGAGCCGAATGTCATATACCAATCGATTCAGATCGACGAACTGAGCAAATGTCCGTGTGTGTGTATGTGTGTGTCTGTATGTGTGTTGTCAACTAAGAAGTCGAGATCTCAGAGATAGCTGGACCGATTTTGATCAAACTAGTCGCAAATGAAAGATCTCCCCGTCACCCAGAACGCTATTGAATGGTTTTGAGATCGGATGTTTACTTTTTTAGTTATACGAAGTTTTATGTCAAAATTTTTAGTTTTTTGACAGTATCTGTCACAATTGACCTTGAAAACAGAATATATTTTCAGACTTAGATTCCGCACGGTAATACCTATCCGCATAGATTGTTGAAATCGGTCCATTTTAACGGAGATATCGAAATTTTTGTGTAAGCGATTTTTTTCCTATTCCGGCAGTAGATGTTTTGAGCGCTATCTGGCAAAGAAATGCTTGGGAGCAACATAAAACACGATTTTTTATGCTGTTACATACATTTGTTTCTAAGTACTCAAAAGACTGTGTACAGCATGATATTTTGCCTCGGACCGATTTAAGCACGGTTCGTTTTTGGCAACATAATCGTTCGAATATGACATATGTAAACCAGATGATGGCAGAATTTTCGAGTTGAAAGCAATTCCATAATTATATTGATTTAAACTACTTACAATAAATGCTGGAAGAACATAACAGCCATATACCATTCGAATCAGTTCGTCGAGATCAGCAAATGCGTGTGTGACAAATAATTAAACCTAATTTTTTTGGAGATGACTCAACCGTTTTCTACTAACTCAGATTCATATGAAAAGTCCAAAAAAGGTTCCTGAATTATGTTTGGTTCCGACCTCTGGTTCCGGAACTACAGGATGATATGTGAAACGAAATTAAAACTGTGTAACTCACAGTTTTAAGATTCTATAAAACATCTTGTTTTTCAGTCAGATCCAACTTCCGGTTTCGAAGATACAAGTTTATTAGTTTAAAAATGTCTATTTTATATAAATTAATCAGGTTTATAGGGTTAGCAGATTTGGATAGTCGATAACCGAATAAACTTATTTCATTTTTGGTTGTATTCAGTTTTCGTTTCGGAAGGCACCCAAAAATTTAATTCGCACTACGATTCTTTAAAGATGTCTACATTTATTTTCAAACATTTTGAAACAAATGTTAACTATACAGCTACTCAGGTGAATTTGTATGACTTCGGTTACACCGAATTTCGAATTCCGGTTCCAGTATCGAATCGTTTCTCAAAGCTCAATCGTTTTCTCAAAAAAGTCAAATCGAATTTCAAAACAAAAGTTCAAATTACAATAAATCCAATTTTATCCAATTCTGACTTCCGATTCTGGAATTGTAGGATGATGAATTTTTAAAATTCAAGGCGATATAGAAGATGACAATCCCGAAAAGCTTTAAGTTGGACTCTAGAATATTGCAATTTATTCGTCATATGGCCATAGGAATCGGTTTGGGTTATGCTGGTTCCTGAATACCGGCTCTGGAAGTACTTTAAATTACCCTAAACTGTGGAAATGTGGAAATTACTTCGACATATCATGGTCTGTTTAATCGATTGTTACACTTTTAGATTCAAATTCGATCCGATTTGCAGTTTCGACATTACAGAGTAATGAGTAATTAAATTTCAAATTGCCACTTAAAGCGACGGACATTAGAATAATGTCATGAAAACTGAAACACCGAAGAATATTCATGCAAAAAACACATGCTAATTAATAAAAAAAGGTATCATCTCACTGCTAGGTGGATTAAGCACGTTTTTTCTAAATAATCGACTTTGATGCTTGGAAATATTTTAAGATGTTCGGAATCGATGGGTGACTTAGCCATCGAAGGATACGATCGCTGAAAGAAAGGGGCAATTTTGCAGTCAACTGCTTCAAAAATGTTTTAACTGTAGGAATGAAAGCCAATAACAGACTTTTGAGAGGTTCTGAAATATTGAAGGCAGTCATGATCCAGTCAACGATATCAGAGAATTTAACAAACCCAGTATTTGGTGAAGTTTCTGATTGATTTTTAGGGACTTTCGGGGGTTTTTAAGTCCCAGGAAGTATTGGAAATTCTTGCACGGAATTTAATTTTCCAAGACCTGGAGCTTTTTTTCTCCGGTTTTTTGGTACTACTTCCTGTTGCTGTAGTTTTAGGAGCCCCCTCTAAAGACTTCTTCGAACCCTTACTAGGGAGCTTATGAGAGGATATATTTATCCTCTTTCTGATTGATGAGTTACGAGGGACAGCGGAAGATGTACTTTCGAGGGGGTCATCATATTCGCTCTCGTCAGTTGAACAGTAAGCGTAAGGATTTTCGGTAGGTGGCGTAGCACATTTCAACATTTCCCCAAATGAGCGCTCCGTGGCTTCGATGTCGTAGCACTGCATGAACTTTGTTGGACGGGACAGAAGGTGTGGAAAAGTGGGCATCGAGCGGCTACCTTCTACCAGAGCTGCGGCACAACCAACGTTTTAGGAACGGGATTTGTAGTGTTGGGCAAGATGCGCCAGCGCGTGATTGGGTGGCAGCCAATCAGTGATAGAATGTGCGTATTGAAGATCAAGGGCCGTTTCTTCAATTACAGCATCATCAACTTGCACTGCCCACATGAAACGAGACCCGATGACGAGAAGGAAGCATGCTACGCGCAGCTGGAACAAACCTACGACAGCTGCCCACGGCGGGATGTTAAACTCGTCATCAGATACAGACAGGCGCGGAACAGACAGAACACGGTTTTCCGGAAGAAAAAGCGCCACCAGGAAGACCAAGATCGCGAAGCGATGGAACAGCTGTACCGCGCAAATGACACACGGAAGTTCTATGAGAAGGTGAACCGCTCACGTAGAGGCTACACGTCACAGGCCGAAATGTGCAGAGATACCAGTGGTAACCTTCTAACGAACGAACGTGAGGTGATCGACAGGTGGAAGCAGTACTATGAATGGCGAAGCATAAGATACAGAGAACGGTACAGGAATCAATCTGGGTGCACGCTCAGCCGACGACAGATTCCCAGCCCCTGATCTGTCGGAGATAATAGAGGAGATCGGCAAGCTGAGGAACAACAAAGCCGCGGGCAATGACCAGTTGTTCAAACATGGAGGAGAGGCACTGGCTAGAGCGCTGCACTAGATGATTTCTAGGATCTGGGAGGAGGAGATTCTACCGCAGGAATGGATGGATGGGGTGGTATGAACCGTCTACAAAAAGGGCGATAAGCTAGACTGTTGCAATTACCGCGCAATCACTTTGCTGAACGCCGCCTACAAGGTACTCTCCCAAATCCTTTGCCGTCGTCTATCACCAATAGCTAAGGAATTCGTAGGGCCGTACCAAGCGGGATTTACTGGAGCCCGCGCCACTACGGATCACATATTCGTGATAAGACAAGTACTCCAGAAGTGTCGTGAATACAACGAACCAACGCATCACCAAGACAATCGATCGAGAACAGCTATGGCAGATAATGCACGAATACGGTTTCCCGGATAAACTGACGCGATTGGTTAAAGCAACGATGGATAGAGTGATATACTTCGTCCGAGTATCTGGGACGCTCTCGAGTCCCTTCGAATCTCGGAGAGGGCTACGTCAAGGTGATGGACTTTCTTGTATCTTGTTCTATATTGCCCTGGAAGTTGTGATTCGTAGAGCGAGGATCGACACGAGTGGCACGATCTTCCGAAAGTCCGTACAACTTTTTGGCTTCGCTGGCGATATTGATATTGTTACACGTAACCTTGAGAAGATGATGGAAACCTACATCGGACTGAAAGCTGAAGCTAGACGTATCGGACTGGCCATAAATGCGTCGAAAACAAAATACATGAGAGGAAGAGGTTCTAGAGAAGAAACACTACGCCTCCCACCACGAATATTGATAGACGGTGACGATATCGAGGTGGTTGACAAGTTCGTGTATTTGGGCTCACTGGTGACCGCCGATAATGACACCAACAGAGAAATTCATAGACGTATTTTGGCAAGGATACATGCGTACTTTGGACTCAGAAAACCCCTCCGATCGAGAAAAGTACGCAACCGCACGAAATTGACCATCTACAAAACGTTCATTAGACCGGTTGTTCTCTATGGCCACGAGACCTGGACTATGCTGGCAGAGGACCAACGCGCCCTCAGTGTTTTCGACAAAAGGTACTGAGGACCATTTATGACGGAGTGCAGATGGAAGACGGAACGTGGAGACGGCGTATGAATCACGAATTGCAACAGCTGCTAGGAGAACCACCCATCGTACGGACAGCTAAAATCGGACGTCTACGATGGGCTGGGCATGTCATAAGGATGTCGGACGACAGCCCAGTGAAAATGGTTCTTGAATCTAATCCGACTGGTACAAGAAGAAGAGGAGCGCAGCGAGCGAGGTGGGTCGATCAAGTGGAGGGTGATCTCAGAAGCATCCGTGCCTTGAGTGGCTGGCGACGAGCAGCCTTGGACCGAGTTATGTGGAGAAGTATGCTTGATACAGCAAAGGACACCCCAGGCCTATAGCTGTTAGGTAAGGTAAGGTAAGGCACAAAAAGGCGAACAGGCAAAAACGAACTCGGTCCAGGAAGACGTAATTAGGCAAAATCGAGCTAGCGAAAGTCGCCTACGCATACGGTCCGGTCGTATTTTCACAGTTATTTAACGTTTCGTCTTTTACTCATCAGTGCGTAGCAGCTTATGTTGAGCTGCTAGCGCGACCTGGTGGCTCAACATATACCGCTAGGCAGACGTAAAGTTAATGTTATTTGCAATACACTTTTTGCTATTACACCGAAGTGTAATGTCCAAACTGACGTCTCGGACGAAACAGATTTCGGTTATCTAGCCGTACAGATTTTGATAATTTAAAGGGGAAAAAAGCTTATTTTTTAACCCCCAAATTTATGCAAGGTGCACATACCCATTTTTACAGTTATTTTACGTTTCGTCTTTGACTCATCAGTGCGTAGCAGCTTACGTTGAACTGCTAGCGCGACCTGGCGGCTCAACATAAACCGCTAGGCAGACGTAAAGTTAATGCTATTTGCAAAATTAAATTCTAAAATCCATCGGCACGGCACTACACTCTCACTAAAGTGTAATACTTTTAATACGAATATGTATTTTGAACTACTTTTAGCAGTATTGGTTATTTCATACCATAAAACGGATACAGTGATGAAGACTACAAAAAGTAGGTAGGAATTGGTATCTGTATCTGTGAAAGAATTTGAATATGTCCTACAAAAATGCCGCTACAAAATATATCAACTTCAAAATAACGTTATTCGATATATATTTTAGAAAAACGTGGAATTAATTTGACGCATAATTATAAGCAAAAATAACATTTCATTGAATATTTCCGCATGCCGTTTGATGATTATAACATTAGTCATTTCCTGCGAATGCATCGGCCATTACAACATTTATGATTAAGTGAGTTGAAAAAAATAAGAGAGTTCTTGAGTTTTATTAAATTAACTCAAACATCCAGAATCCAGATATCAATTCTAGAGGGATGAAGTTAATTTAAAATAATAATAGGAATTTATAGTACCTGATTAAATTTTGAGCTTTTTAAACGTAAGGTAACTTCTTAGTTTGTTTTTTTTTGCCTTTCTCATATAGAAAGTGACCAGTGAAATTTGGCCCGGAGGGCCAAGTGTCATATACCATTCGACTCAGTTCATCGAGCTGAGCAATCTCTCTCTCTCTCTCTCTCTCTCTCTCTCTCTCTCTCTCTCTCTCTCTCTCTCTCTCTCTCTCTCTCTCTCTCTCTCTCTCTCTCTCTCTCTCTCTCTCTCTCTCTCTCTCTCTCTCTCTCTCTCTCTCTCTCTCTCTCTCTCTCTCTCTCTCTCTGTGTGTGTGTGTGTGTGTGTGTGTGTGTGTGTGTGTGTGTGTGTGTGTGTGTGTGTGTGTGTGTGTGTGTATGTGTGTGTGTCAAATAATCTCACTAGGTTTTCTCGGAGATGGCTGAACCGATTTTGACAAACTAGGATTCAAATGAAAGGTCTCGTGGTCCCATACGGAATTCCTGAATTTCATCCAGATCCGACTTCCGGTTCCGGAATTATAGGGTAAAGTGTGTTCAATATTGTACACCGTCACTTAAACCGGCAAAAAAAAACGTAAAAAATTTTCTAAACTGGTCTCAAAACTACACAAATCGATAGTCATGATCAGTAGGCAAACCGATTCCGGCTAACCTGGTTCCCGGTATCCGGTTCCGGAAGTACCGGAAATAGTGGTCATATATACCAAAATGGATCTCACTCACTTTTCTCAGTGATGGTTTGACCGATTTCCACAAACTTAGATTCAAATGAAAGGTCTTCCGGTCCCATACGTAATTCCTGAATTTCATCCGGATCCGACGTCCGGTTCCGGAATTATAGGGTAAAGTGTGTTCAATATTGTACACCGTCACTTAAACCGGCGAAACAAAAAACGTAAAAATTTTTCTAAACTGGTGTCAAAACTTGCACAAATCGATAGTCATTATCAGTAGGCAACTAAACAAACCGATTCCGGTTATCCTGGTTCCCGGTATCCGGTTCCGGAAGTACCGGAAATAGAAGACATATATACCAAAATGGATCTCACTCACTTTTCTCAGCGATGGTTTGACCGATTTCCACAAACTTAGATTCAAATGAAAGGTTTTCCGATCCTATACGGAATTCCTGAATTTCATCCGGATCCGACTTCCGGTTCCGGAATTATAGGGTAAAGTGTGTTCAATATTGTACACCGTCACTTAAACCGGCGAATCAAAAAACGTAAAAAAATTTTAAACTGGTCTCAAAACTACACAAATCGATAGTCATTATCAGTAGGCAACTAAACAAACCGATTCCGGCTATCCTGGTTCCCGGTATCCGGTTCCGGAAGTACCGGAAATAGTGGTCATATATACCAAAATGGATCTCACTCACTTTTCTCAGCGATGGTTTGACCGATTTCCACAAACTTAGATTCAAATGAAAGGTTTTCCGGTCCAATACGGAATTTCATCCGGATCCGACTTCCGGTTCTGGAATTATAGGGTAAAGTGTGTTCAATATTGTACACCGTCACTTAAACCGGCGAAACGAAACACGTAAAAAAATTTCTAAACTGGTCTCAAAACTACACAAATCGATAGTTATTATCAGTAGGCAACTAAACAAACCGATTCCGGCTATCCTGGTTCCCGGTATACGGTTCCGGAAGTACCGGAAATAGTGGTCATATATACCAAAATGGATCTCACTCACTTTTCTCAGCGATGGTTTGACCGATTTCCACAAACTTAGATTCAAATGAAAGGTTTTCCGGTCCAATACGGAATTTCATCCGGATCCGACTTCCGGTTCTGGAATTATAGGGTAAAGTGTGTTCAATATTGTACACCGTCACTTAAACCGGCGAAACGAAACACGTAAAAAAATTTCTAAACTGGTCTCAAAACTACACAAATCGATAGTTATTATCAGTAGGCAACTAAACAAACCGATTCCGGCTATCCTGGTTCCCGGTATCCGGTTCCGGAAGTACCGGAAATAGTGGTCATATATACCAAAATGGATCTCACTCACTTTTCTCAGCGATGGTTTGACCGATTTCCACAAACTTAGATTCAAATGAAAGGTTCTCCGATCCTATACGAAATTCCTGAATTTCGTCCGGATCCGACTTCCGAATCCTGAGTTATGGGGTGCCTACTAGAAGAGTTTGTGTGTCATGTTAGTTGGTGGCCGTACGAACCGACTTCGATTATACCGGTTCTCGGGTTCCGGTGCCGGAAGTGTCGTTCTCTTAAGGATGTCTTACGCAATCAAAGCACTGTTTTATTCTGTATGTTTTGCATAAACAATCACTTGGTTTCTTTCAAAAATCGAAGAGAAAATTTTTGAGTAGAATACCCCAATATTATATGTACATGAGAAAGGCATCATTACACCACTAGGTGGATTAAAACAGGTTTTTTATATTTTTTTTACATATATTTTGATTGGAGGCGCATCAAAAACAATAATCTAAAATTTAATTTCGCTCATCAGTTTAAAAGTCGTAAAATTCAAATACTATACTGCTTTTTTATTGTTGATAGAAAAGCATTCTGGATTCATTCAATGTTTACAATGAACGACATTCATATTTAACTAATTTACTTGAAAACAAGCTATTTTTATGTTAGAGAAAGAATGGGTTATTCCAGTATGGTATTGTTAGATTGCCCAGATGTTAGTAACAATCGCTCAAATTTCTAGCTGCGAACTAAAGTCACAAATAAGCCATCGTAACAAAAATTGTTACTAGAATAGCGCCAAAACTTCTAACGTTATGTGTAGTACTAAGTATAACATAATGTGAATTATTTTAATGATCGTACATTCTAATTATTAGAGAACACATGAAATAATTTTGAAAATAAACCTATCAGATGAATGTGAAGTTGGAACCTTAGATTTGTTTATGCTTTATTTACAGATCTGGCTTCTTGGACACCGGCGTGGAAAGAATTGTTGACCAAGTTGTTAACCCAAAAATATCGACAGTGTTTCATCCAAAAGTAGAAGAGATCGTTTATAATTATTTAGGTATCGAGAAACCACAGCCGATAATTAACGGTGGTGGATTGGAAGCGAACACTGATTTTTTGCCGGAGGATTTAGAGGCTGTCAGTCCTGATTCTGATAAAAAATCGTCTAGCACCTCGTCAGATGTACCAAACATTGTCGAACATATAACTAATGAAGATTTGAATGAATCTAAGGAGCATGTAGATGATTTTGAGTCACCTGCTTTCGAGCCGTTGGAAACTCGTCCTCCTAGTCATGTTAAAAATGAAAGCAATGACTCATATGGATCTGCTATCAGTGGGTTAACTTCCCAGGAATCTGTCGAAAATGAAAAAGTCTATGTTTCAAAAGGACTATCGTCATCTGAAGAGCAAATTGGAACTACTTTTGCAGAAACAAACGAGCAACATGGAGAAAAGTTCATCAATGATGATGAGATCCGCATTGCAACAAGTCCAGATATAGTACAAAACGACTCACAATTGTCACAAGTTTCCAGTAATAGCCGACTATCAATAATTACAACATCTGAGAAAAATATTCAATCGTCACAAGCAATTCAAGATCCGGCTCTTGATATTACCGAAGAAGCTCAGATGCCAAAATTTTCCGAAAACTCGAATGGCGAAGATGGCGAAATTTCGACTAGCAATGACGACGAACCTGATATATCTGAAACTTTGAAACCACAGAAATCCAATTTTGATTTACGGAAAGAGAAATATGAGTTCAAAGGAACAGAGCGCAATAAACTCTTCTCGAGTATAGATAGCGGTAGAATTGAAAATTCGGAAGTATCAGAGAAAGGAGAATCTGTTCACAATTACGGTAAGAATGTTACGCTATTATTATCATATTTTTTCAACATATCTATTTTACAATTAGGATTTCATCAAACGCGAGTTGTTTATAGCTTCGAAATGCGATTCACATAGTAAATTACATGACTGTTAAATATACACTACCTGCGAAAAAATTATAAGATCGTGAATAACTCCCGTGATACTAAACGTAACAACATTATTTTTATTAGATTCTGTCATTTTCCTTTTTCGATAAATATGAAACCTTCTCATCATTTGTATCAACACATTATATACATCCGAATGATACATAACAATCATCTTACCTTATTATATCATTATTTTTAATAAAACTTTAACGCTAACTACTATGGACATCTACACTACTAAAATTGAATTGTTCATCGTTATAAACAGTATGTCGCGTTGATGAAATCAATAAATTATATTAAATATCATGAATATGGATGTGAATCTGTCACTTGCTAATGAGGTGTTTTGAAAATTCACCATGATTTGTTAAATCAAGATTTAGTTACTGAGATTCGGCTCGTATTTCTACTCTTATGTTGATTTCGTTCATAAAGTGCACTACATCAGTGTAGCGGTTCAGTCTTCGTGCATGTATATGGCCATAAGATGGCGCGGGAATGGCGTGTAGTTCTCGATCAAGTAGGAAGTGAGCCATGGTTATTGCACTATAGTCGTTGGGATCGTCCGATACTGGAGTGAGGCCGAGAATTTAAAACAGTATCTTTTTGGGCTAGTACTGTAGATAACTCATCATACGAAAACTTGTGTTTATCCAATAACGACATCAAATGGATTTTTTTTGGATTTGACACCCGCCTATCAAGCCCCCAAAATGTGGGCTGCGGGAACAAAGGAACAAAGGAATGCTGTTTTGCGGGCAATACACGTTCAGAACTCGTTGGTTTTAATAATCTTGGAATGATTGCGCAAGTCGTCTCATTTCATTAAATGCTCTTTCAAAATTAGTTGCATTGTCACACGAAACTAATCTGAGGGACGATAAAGCTTGCTACATTTAGAATTGGAACAAATTTTTGCTCATATTGTGGCGCTCCTGATGGGCAGATTTGGAAGTTCTTGGCGCCCACCATTCGGGAATTTTGTCAACTTCACGTATGATTTTTGACATTCCGCAAATCGACAATACTTTGTAAACAATTAACATGGAAGCCGAAAGAAGGGAAAAAATTGTGCACAGTTATTTGGAAAATCCATTGTGGTCTGCATCTAGGCTAGCTAAACAGCTGAAATTGCCCAGAAATTTAATACCTTTTCTTTTTTTCGAAAATAGACTATCCATGGCCCAGTGGTACCCTCTGGATAATTTTTAGCCCTTGGAGTATTTAAGATCTTACTAGTATCCGGAATAGGATTCGGATGATCTTCCATGATATCATCCATTACTTTAACTTATATTTTTGTAAATTAATAATACCAAAATGAAAACTTATTTATAGTAAAATTTCAGTTATAAGAGAAATAAAAAAAATAAATTAAATTAAATCTACCTTGTTGCTGTTGTCTCTGTTCCTCTGTCGTGAAGAACGACGTGAAGCTCTCCCAACGATTTCCAATTGGTAGTCTTTTGGTTCCGTTTTCTGCTATCTCCGTTGCTCTGCCGTCGTTGTGGTCACTACTGAACTTGGTGTGCTGCCTGTACCTGCCCCCAGGTACAGTGCTTTTGCTCTTGGTGGCGATCAAATGTGCACCTCACGATATATGTCGTCTCTTTCGATTCTACGCAGCGTAGAAATTCTGGTACCCAGTAGATCAGCACTGGGTTGCCTTAGCACCTCTGTGCCTTTGCACTCATTCGTCTTCGCACCTTTATGTAATGGCACCTCTGTGACTCGACGCCTCGAATATTTCCTTGGCTATTAGCACCAGCAGTTTTAACTACCTGCAGCCGTTAACTCACGAGTCAGTATAATCGAAACACAACCTCTTCGCTTGAATGGTTTTTACTGAATGAGCATTTTGTTTTCTTTTGCTTGAATTTTCAGTGGAAAGTAGTAAAACTGAGTTTCCAGTGTTGCTGAAAGTGATAGGGCAACGGCTCCCTATTTCATCTGAGTTCCTATTTCCATCTCATCCCTTCACCTCATAACTTTGAACATGAATAATATTTTACAACCTACCGGAAGCAAACTGTGAAATGTTTTAAAATGATTTGAAAAGCTATTGTCACACTTTCCTATTAAAAGAAATGGTTTTAAATTCTACGGTGATCGGTTTTTTCATATAAAATAAACTCACTTTTTAATTTAGGACACATTTTCGTCTCAAGATTTACAGTTCGTCATGTTTCTGAATATCTACTAATCGATTCGTCTCAAAACATGATCACTATTTCGCAAAATTACACTACCATTGAATGCTGGATGGCTTCATAATTAGTAATGTTCACTTGCCACTTGTTTAATTAACGATTTAAAACTTCAAAAATTACCCGACAAACAATAAAAGTCCTTAAAAATATGAGATGAAAGTTTTTCACTTAGTTCACTTGATTGCGCTTTGTTTTCATCTCATTTGGTTTCGCAAAGTTGCCAAGTTATCTCATATTGTTACAAAAAATAAATTGTTTTTCTTCTTCAAATTTTTATCAAAAAGTATGTTTTTGGTATCCGTGACATTAGTTTAATTATATTATTGATATTAATATTTAAATAAAACTGTTTTGGCTTCGAATATTACCAGAAAGAGCGTGTTAAATACTAATGAAATAACCATTGTGGCAAATCTAGTAGCACTGGTTTCATTCCGCTATACGCCAACATAACGCTGTGAAGTGTGTGTGTGTTTCATCGGCTGTGCACAGAGATGCCAGGTATTTTCATAGAAAATATGTATTACTTTGCATAGAAAGTCTATAGCTGTTCTATCTGTTTTCACTAATAAAATGAAGTTAAAAGATACTTCTTTAGATCTCCGTAAGTCATTGCCTTGTTAATTAGATAATTCAACGAGTAAATTTTTTTACCAATAATAATAATGTGGAAAAATCCTGGTGGGTACGGTTGTATCGTTTGAGTTGTATATCTGGCAGCGGTAAGGCAGTCGGTCACCAGAATGTCTGCAAGCCATATTTTTCCAGCTGGCAGCGTTTAGTCAGCCATCTGGCAGCCATGCGAATGCGGGTGAGAGTGTAATAGTGGAATATTTTGCTTTGATTGCTGTCGCCATTGCTAATTTATAGGATGAATAAAAGATCAACGATAGGATGGATAAAAATCCATTGAGATGAAATTAGGAGCAGAGTAGTGAAAACATCATTAGTGTTTTTAGCTGTTTTCTAAATATTAGTTGAATTTTCAAGAAATGTGAATCAATTTTCAACGTGGAGCAAGGCGAATGAAGTAGTAATATGAAATAGTTACAGTGATTTTAGTGGCTAAATCGGGGTTTGAAGGCGACGTCCTTACAAATGAGATGAAATAGTGAGCCCTTACCCTAGTTGAAATAATTTTCAAAATAAATGTGTTATTGCCAGTTGCGGCTTGTGTTTGATTGGTAGATAAATAACAAAGTTGTACCAAAAAACGTTAATCCACGGAAGCCAACGGAAATATAGAATATTAGGGTATTGTACCCAGTGACGTGACGTACTGAGGAAATTTGGTGAAGTGAGCATTTAAAAAAGCTGAACTCTCTCTCAGACGGATCGATTGGACGAAGCAAAAAAAAGATCCCCCCCACCTTCCTCCTCCTTTTCCCTTTAATACGCCACTGATTGTACCCATAGTTATCTCATTAGGAAAGTCGCCATATTATTTTGTCGATTACTCGACTTTTATTCAATTGTGATAAAATCGGATACAAGAAGTAACCTCACAGAAAAAAAGTTAAAATTTTTCCTATAGTACGTAAATTGAATGCATGAAAAATCCAATGAATAGTGTGAGTAGTAATTGCCTAGTAATATCCCCTTTTCCGCTCTTATAGCAAGTAATTGCGGGCAAAATATAGAAATTTGAAGCTCATGGCTCATCGCTGAGGTAGCTGTCGAGCTCACTAGCACACGATCACTCTTAAAATCGCGCGTACTGAAGTACACTGTGATTTTCTCCCTGAGATGATATTACTGCACTGGTTAGGAGATTAGTCGATATTGCAAACATAATCGAATATGATCATAATAGGTGCAATGTTTTGTTCGATTGAGAGGCAATTTACAGTCTTGAGAGAGCGGTAATTGTTGCGAGGTTTTCTTTGCTGTAGTCGCATGAAAATCCAGGAGACATATATCAGTTTGCTTGGAACCGTTTTCTAGACTAACTGATGTTTGAAGATTCATCAAGCAGTAACGGAGGAAACTGCTTTTGCGTTTTTCAAAGGTGATTGTTTTCCTGAGATTGTAAGTAGAACCTTAACATGGTGATGATTGCAAAATCAACTTTGGTTAAGCATTTTTTCGCATCATAATTCCATCTACTGTTTTACATATATTGTTTATTGCCTAATATGGACTAAGAAAGGAACAAATAGAGTAAATCAGGAAAGTGTCAGACAACATTCTTTTTGATTAATCTAAAAACGCTAAGGCAATAATCGTTTGAACCGCTTCAGACATGAAAGACGATACATGTGAGCAGGGCTAAGACCGAAGCGGATACAATACGAAATTTTCAGATGCTTAGTGACAAAAATCAGAACACGATGTTGAAGTTTGGTAGGGTAAGACAAGACAAGGTGTCACCATTACAACTTTTCAATAACTTCTTGTTCCTTCCCCAACCCATAACGTTATCCCATCCCATAGCGATCATGTGGTCCGCATAGACTAGCCCGCCATTACAGGGTGGCAAGGGACAGTACAAATCCGGGAAAAAATTTCCTAATCCTAATCTTAGTAACGATTTTCAGCGCCATGATTTTCCTGATACAACAAATGAAAAGATGAAGGCCATTTTGTGTTTGAACTAGGATTTCAGTACAAGTTTTGAAACTTCTTATTGTCCTTCACAGGTTCAATGGTGCACAATCCATTGAAAATAAAGCCAACACCTCAGCAATTGTAAATAAATAAGAGCTTTCTTAGTTGTCATCAATAACAGCATAATCAATGCTCATAATAACAAATAAGGATAATTTGGATGCTTCTGCTGGATTTCTATTAAATCTCGGCAAATATTTGAAAAGATTCCAAGTGCAAAGGACAGTTTCTCTTTGTTTATTTTCTCTTTAAATTATAATGCTTAACAGCAGATCGAAAGTTGATAGTTT
The DNA here is from genome assembly GCF_030247185.1 of Malaya genurostris. NCBI lineage: Eukaryota > Metazoa > Arthropoda > Insecta > Diptera > Culicidae > Malaya > Malaya genurostris. The sequence goes on along the minus strand of NC_080570.1, from coordinate 78,329,901 downwards.
CAGTCGTTATTCTATACAAAGTTTAAGATAGAAGGATTGCCTATAGGACTGTAATAATCGAAAGAAAGAGTAAACTGTCATTTGCACTTAGGACCTTTTCTAGTGTTTTTCTTCAAATTTCAGAATAAGTATGCATAATGGTAAAAGTAACATCAGGTAACATGTTTGATATTTTTTTTTAAGAATTCTTAGGGGCCGTGTTTTTAGTTGCCAGCCAATGATTTCCCTAATTTCACCAAAATTTGTCTCAGTAATGTCAAATTGTGACAATACTTGTTTAGTAATCTTGGTATTGATTTCAATAGGATTCACAAAATCGACAAAGCTGTGAATGACGGCGACTTCCATTTTATCCACCGTTTGCAAGGAATATTTGATTTCCTTCTTTGACAGCTGAAATTGGTTTTTCAGAGTTCGTAAGAGCTTGTTCAGTGTCGATGATAGGAGAGTCAAATTTAGATCATCTTAGTCACTAGAGGCATAGATTGTTGTTGTTTTTCCTAAGTGACAAGCGTACATTTTATGTATTCTAGAAGGATTTTGTTCTCTCGTCAGAACCCAACTAGGAAAGAATATCGTATATGTTGTTAGCAATGGCCTCTCGTCCTCATGTGCACCTCGTGTACTGCACAACTGGGCAAATAGGCTCTGTGAGAACTTGTATGCACACATTCAGGAGAGACTTCAGTGGCTTATGCTTATGGCAGTTGAAAACAAATTGCTGTCTCAGTTGCAACATCGAAACGGTTCGAAACCATATAAACAGTGCACAACCCGTAAATTTGGTCACGAAACGCCACTGGTTGTTAGACGTAAGAAGTTTAAATAAATTGTGTTGATTTTTCAAGAAAATTGCAATAATTTTGATGCTTCATTTCTTCGTGAAATGCAAGACTGATCACTTTCACCACCGTTGGCCAGATATGTTTCTTGTTTTAATCCAATTGTTACATCGAAGTTACTGGCTAAGTAAAATACAAAATAAAGATGGAATACATTGGGCTGGATGATACTGTTAGTTCAGAAGATAAATGTTTCGACAAACTGTGGATGAGAGTTTTAATCGTAGTTCCAAGGAGATACCCGAAAAATACTTATTTCTCAACTCTCGATGTTTTTTATACATGTAAAAAACCGGGAATTTTTAGTCTCGCGCACCGGGAAAAACGGGAAAAACAGGGAAATTGAAATCGCTAATTCACTTGCCACCCTGCCATTACCTCTCGTACCATCTCGTTTTTTTAATTAAAACAGCAATAAAAATCATTAAAGTATGCTGTAATTATAATATTGCTTTTTTATTATAGATCTCAACAAGCAACAACAAGTTGGTAGTCCATCCAATGAACATCCAAGCATATCAATATCCTCAACAGTAGCGGTGAAATACGACGATAACTCATCACATTCTGAAAGGTCTCTAAGAATATGTGAGGATTCTTTGGGCGATCAACGAGTGATAGACGCGAGTAGCCACACTGAGAATTGTGATTCTGTTAAAACTCCGCTTAATGATGAACATAGTACGGAATCCGCCCCGGATGTTGATAAAATAGATGGTGCACAAACAGAGGTTATCACTCTAGCTGCTATGCAGCAACAAGTTGGATTGAAGAAATCATCAAATATTCACAGAGAACGTATTCGCGACAAAGAGCATGATTTTAAACGATCATCATCTGCATCCCAGCACTACCATTCTTCTTCAGATGATAAAAGACTTCACAGCTCGTCAAAACGAGGTTCCACTAGTCGTAAACCGGAAAAACGGAAGAGTGAAAATGGCAACAATAATTCCCACGGTGAAAATGTGAAAAAAAATTACGACAGGAAGAAAAACGATGATGATCACTATAGTTCACACGACAAGCCAGTTAAGAAACGGCGGTCCACTGACCGTGATTCCAACGATGGCACAGAAAACATAAAATCAATTAAATCTAGCGACCACTCTCCTGTTGGTGCAACAATGAGCGATTCTACTAAACAGTCGCACGGATCACATAAACGTACTAGTGATTCACATGATGGTAAGGTTGCAAAATTCAATGATACTCTTGAAACCAGTTTCAAAGGATTTGATGAAGATCAAATTCTAGGTGACACCAAAACAATGTATAACACAATTGCAAACATATCCAAGTCAACTTCAAATGGACTCCATAAAGATCCAAGAAAGGTCAAGAAAATCTTCAAGTTTTCGAAAGATGCCAACCGCAAGAACGATATAAATATGGACGTTTTCGCTTTTTCTTTTGATAAACCGGCGAAATTGGGCAAAAATGGTGAAATCGATCACGAAAAGGAAGTGGTTCAATCATCGATAATGTATGAGTATAATGAGAGTGGTGCAGAATTTTGTACAGAAGACCAAAGTTCGCTTTCCGCAACGGAACCCTCAATTCAATTAGGAGAAGATATCATTATTTTGGAACCGATGGAAATGGAAAAGGTTATTAATGCAGAAACCAACAGCGTAAATGACAAACCGCTACTACCCTCGTTGCAGAATTTTCCTACAACCGATCCAGCTGATCTAGTAATTTTAACGACACAACCAGTAGTGGTTGACCAAATGTTAACAAATGGAGATAATATGGATCTCGAGCTTCTAATAGGAGAAAAACAGCTTTGTGGAGACGAATCGACAATGGGTAAAATTCAACAGGGTTTGAATGCAATAAAAAATAAATCCAGGAAACCGAAAATTGCAAACAATTTCAATGAGGCCCGCAGGCTTATGAAAATTCGTAAGCAGATGGAAAGAGAAGATAAGAAAACGCAAGAACAGGCTATGGTTTTGGCAAAAAAATTAATCACAGGGAATGGAAGTGCGATCGAAGATGATCAAGGAATTGAGCTAGAATTCGTGTGCGATGGCAAAAGGAAAAGTTCAGCTCCAATAATTTCATCTCCTGTCAGACAAAAAGTTATATCCAGTAGTAGTTTGGACGAAAAAGAATTGCAGTACTTTCCCGAACAGGAGGAAGTTTTTCCGGTTAACGGACTGCTATTTGATTGTATTAGTAAGAAAACTAGTCAGTTTTCTTTTCCGGATGATTTTAAAATAGAATTTTTAAACGTAAAATTGTATTCGTTCAGCTCCAATAGTGCAGTCCAACTGATAACTCCAGAGAATGTACCATTGATGCAAAAAGACAAATTCAATGAAACATTTCGGACACCGGTCGCTGATGCTCAGAAAAACTATTTGCAAGATAGTTTATGTTCAGATGAATCACAAACAATAAGTGCAATAGAAGTTAATTGTGCCCGTGAACCTCGAAAGTCTGCCGAGCGAGATTCTGCTAATCCAGAAATACGGACGCGTTATGATACATCACCGGATAGTTATGTTATGGAAACTTCAGATAAGGATGAATCTGTTCCTGTTAGAGGTAATTTATTGACTAAGTCTTTTGGATGAGTATCAATTAGATTTCTTTTTTTAACAGAAAATAATGGTTTGACTAGAAATAGGAAAATTATGCAGAACTTGGGCACAAATAAATCGAGGCGCATTGGTTTACCTCGACCTAAGGTGGCGGTGGTAGATAATACAGGTATCATTAAATGTTTAATAAACTATTACATTCTAAATCAACTTCTCATATGTTGTAGCAACACTTTCAGTGGTAATTTCCAACACAAAATCCATTGAAGTAGTCGATTCTTGTATACCTCACAATAACAACAATGGAATCATCAAAGAGCAGAGTTATTTCAGTAAGGATTTATGCAAAAATCGATCTGCAAATAGTCTTCGAATTCGAACACGAGCTAGAGCTGGTGATGTTTTTCAAGCAGAGGTTGATATATAAGTAATTGATAATTCATTCGTGCAAGTGCAGTAACACTGGTATGACAACATTGGACACTATTGTTTTCTTTAACAGTAATAAAAAATTGTTTACAAACTTCACGCATTTGACCTATCCGAAATATCAGATCGGATAAGTTCATAACTCATAATATAAATAAGACATAATTTCAATGACGAAGTACTCAAAAATCATCTCATCTATGCTAAATACAGAAAGGCATAGTAATCAGAATCGCAGTAATCAGAGATCTCATTTTCTTCGATTTTGCTGAAGTAGCTACACGCATGTTAACATTACGGTGTTTTTAGGAGCAGTGCGCTTGTTTCTTTGTTCATTCAAATTTGTGTTTCGTGCGTAACTGCAATGTGGTCCTAAGTTCCAGAGATTAGTAACGTAACTGGTAAAACGTGTTGTATTTTACCGCTCATATTTTTCTTAGATGACTTCGTTTATCATTACTCAAGGGTCAGTTAGGAGAAAGAAGTTCTCCTCCAAATTACAAAAAAAGACACCTAAAATTTCACATTTTAAAAAAGATTCCCGTGTTCAGAGATGGCATTTCACCAGAGTGATACACGTTGGCGTCAGATTCTTGTCCACACCGAGGATGCAAAACACGAAGCATCGCACAAAGAGAAAAGCGCACTTCTCAGTGTCGAATAGACAGCATTTGAGTGTGTGCTTGTGGTTAAAGCAGCCGGCGCGAGTGAAACACATTCTCTTCTCATGAATCGCTCTTACGCGCTCTCGTCTAAATACACCCAAGTGACCACTGGCGCGTGATGGTGAGCGAACACTTCTGTGAACTTCAATTAATAGAGAGTAGATCTGGCCTTACTATGAAAAATTTACAAGGAAAACCGAAAATCTAGCACTCAGTGGAGGAGGTAAAAGGAAATAAACAAACGCACTCTTGATGTGTGCACACTTTATACAACAGTGGTGTATATATGTGAAAGAGAAGAGCTCTCGTTGAAGTTGTCAGTGCGAGGGGAGAAATTTTGCTTGCTCTTCGTTACACAGAGGAGATGGACATCTCTGCCCGTGTTAAACAAAAAAAGTTAAAGACTGTGCCTTCTGGTTTGTCAAATTCACAAACCAATTCAGGATCTAGCACAGAAAAAGATAATAATCTAGTGGGCTCCATTTCACAGCCACCAACAGGAAGCAGTGTTTCGCAGCATTCAATATTTCTGAACCCTTAAAGACCCTCATAGCAGCATTCCTTCCAATAGCTAGACATTTTTTGAAGCAATTATCAGCTCAATGGCCAATTCTTTCAGGATTTGTATCATTTGATGGATAATTTATTATCCGCCGCAAATAATACAATCACTGCCCTGCAGTGGAATTGCCTTGATTCTTGATTCATTTAAAATTTTATTGTATAGTCAAAAATGTGATGTATTTGCTTTGTGCGAAACATGGCTTGTTCAAATATAACTTTAAATTCAATAGATACGTCTCGATAGAGATTTTCCGTATGGTCGAGTGCTTTTAGGAATTAAGAAATGCTATTCCTTTTATAGATTAAACATTCCTTCGACTTCTAGTATAGAAGTTGTTGCTTGTCAAACAAGCATTAAGCCGTCATGCACAAATTATGTCACGCTTTAAGGAGGAGGTTTTAAATATTGTGACAAATTCTGACAAGGGGGGAAGGGGGTTGAATTTATTGAAATTTTGCGTGACGCCTAAAGGAAAAGACATTTGTAATGAAATTTATGAAATGGTTTAAGCCCTATTCCGTTTATAATGGTAACAGATCATCTTTAATTTATAATATTTGCGACAATTTTAGCATGACAGTATTAAATATGGGTAGCATGACACGGATTTCAAGACCTCCTGTACGTCCAAGTGCATTAGATTTATCTCTGCTCGACTTCAATTCGACTAGATTGCACCTGGAAAGTATTTCTTGATTTATACGGTAGCGATCATTTACCAATCATCATCTCAATTAGCAGTAACAAAGGCATTGCTAATTCAGTTAACATTCCATATGATTTGACAAAAAAATTTGACTGGAATAAAAATCGAAGTAATATTTCAAGTGTATTAAATTCAATGGAAGAACTCCCCCTGCTGGAAGACTGACTTCCTCGTTTGTTCGATTCTGGAGGCCGCAGAACAAGCCCAAACCAAATGATTCCCTGGTCCAACGACTAACAGAAGGCCCCCTAACCCTTGGTAGGACAAAGAGTGCTCCGATACTAAACATGCGAAACAAAATGCTTGCAAGACGTTTCTTAAATGAAAAATTCTTGGTTTTAGAAACCAAGTACAAGAGCAGACTTCGGGTCAAGAAGAGAATTGGAGACTATTGGAGACATTTTGTCGAAGGTTTCTCAAGAGAAACCTCAACGAGCACTCTCTAAAAAACGGCCTGACGAATGCTGATTCGTAACGTAGGAAATGAAAGTGAGGAATACTCGAACCGATGGATATTTGACTTTGCTAGGAAAGTTTGCCCTGATTCTGTTCCTACGCAGAGCATTATTCGGGAGTCTACTCGAAATAATGGTTCCAATGATAGTCCCTTTTCAATGATGGAATTTTAGAGCACTCTTGTCTTGTAACAATAACGCTCCTGGATTGGACAGAATAAAACTCAACTTGGTGAAGCATCAGCCTGACTTTGCAGAAAGACGCTTGTTGGAATTGTTCAACAATTTTCTTGAGCAAAATATTGTTCCACCTGACTGGAGGCAAGTAAAAGTTGTCGCCATTCATAAGCCGGGGAAATCAGCTTCCAATCACAACTCATATAGACCCATTGCCCATTGTTGTCAGATAGTCAGTTTGGCTTCCGTAGAAATAAAGAGACGAATGATTACCTTGCGTTGCTTTCGTCCGACATCCATATTGCCTTCGCTCAAAAACAACAGATGGCATCTGTATTTTTGGACATTAAAGGAGCATTTTATTCAGTTTCCATTGATGTACTTTCAGACAAGCTTCACCAACATGGACTTCCAGCGGTTATAAATATTTATTTGCACAACCTTTTGTCAGTAAGCGCATGCATTTTTTCACATGGCTCATGTCTCAGTCCGCTCCTCTATATTTTTTACGTAAATGACATTGATAGCTGTCTAGTAACCCCATGCAAACTAAGAAAAATGGCAGATGATGGCGTGGTTCCATTTACTGGAACCAAAGCTGTTGATTTTCAAAAACCATTGCAAGATACTTTAGATAACTTATCCGTTTGGGCTGTTCATCTGGGTATCGAATTCTCTGCGGAGAAAACAGAGCTGGTCGTCTTTTCAAGAAAGCATGATCCCGCGCAGATTCAGCTTCATATGATGGGAAGAATGATCCAACAGGTTTTGACTTTCAAATACCTCGGGGTGTGGTTTAATTCCAAATGCACGTGGGAAGGACTTATTAGGTATCTAATAACAAAATGCCAACAAAGAGTAAATTTTCTTCGAACAATAACAGGATCTTGGTGGGGTCTTTATCCGGAAGAACTAATAAAATTGTATCAGACAACGACACTTTCAGTGATGGAATATGGATGCATTTGCTTTCGTTCGTTAGGAATTCTATGTAAAAGTGATGCTCCGGCGAAGAAAAACTTATGTAAACTTTGGAAATAAACGTATTGATGGCGCTCACCACACGATTATGATGAGGCTCATCTGAACCCTACGTTGTGTTTAAATTGTACGGAAATAATGAGCTTGCGACAGCTTTCCAACTTAAGCCTGGGACGGCTTTCGTGCAGATTGGGACACTGCGAACACTTCGAATACATTAAGCCATGGCACGGCCTTCGCACGGATGGGGACACCGCGGAACACTTCGGATTTGATGTAATAAACTGGTACGCGTTTATTCTTGATTAACTGACTAGTATATTATAATGACTATGACAAACAATTACTATGACTACGACAATCACGAGGAATATAAATACTTGATATACTATCGAAGTACCGTAGTACTGTAGTACCGTAATACCACAGACTAACAGACATGACAGTATGAGTAAATTCTTATAAAAATAATTTTTCGTGATGCACTAGTTCCACCTATATTGTACTGCGCGAACTATTTACTATCTGTACACCCCTTGTGTTATGTAAAAGTTATTTTACTAGTTGGTTTCCCCTCGTTTGTCAACACCGATCAGCTGCTTGCAGGGATGCCTGATTTCATCAAAATATTTGAAAATGAATCGTCACAATAAATTATTGGATTACGTTGATAATATATTTAACTTTTTCGCGATGTTGAAAGGTAACCATTTATTTGACTCAACGTTGTTCATCTAGACTATTTTTCATTGTGTTGGTAGTTTTCACCCAAAATTAAGTGGCGGCAGACCAGAAGCAAGTAAATATTGTAACAAAACGGGATCGATTTTGTATTGCGTTGGAGGATGAGAAGTAGGCACAATTATGTATATAGTTTTGGCAATATGTATTAAATCTGTATCCTGCATGAAATTTGCATGGACGTATACAAATCAATACATTATAGGCAATTCTGTATGAATGGCAACTCTGTTGGTAAATGAAAAAAATAAACACAGTCTAGATGACAGACAGGATGTTTACGATAGGGTAACGTGGCGCCATCATGACACATGTGAGTACTGTCCCAAATAAAGGAATATTCGAACTAACCGTTAAAATGATTGAAGAATCTAATTTGAGTGTCCTGTCTGTTAGTCTGTGGTAATACCACAGTACCGTAATACCGTAATAGGTATCGTAATACCGCAATAGAACAGTATAGTATCTGATCTGATCTGCACTGCCCTTATATAGTCTGCGTACATTATTATATTAACAAAGTTTGTCTCTACCGGAAAGCATATTACGTAGAATATGCCGGAAAGCCTATATCGCAGACGAATGTAATCTCAAACTCTCTCAACTACTAATAAAACTGCTCGAATAATAACGTTGATCGATATATACTTCATGTCATGATATATACTTCATTTATGGAAAAAAAATTTTCAAAATTCATCTGGTTCCGACTTCCGGTTCCTGAATTATAGGGTAAAGTGTGTTAAAACTTTGATATCGCCACTTAAATGAGCGAAACAAAAAAACATGTTTTAATCCACTTTGTAGTGTAATGATGCCTTTCTAATATATAGTACTGTGGTATTCTATTTAAAATGTTTGTGCATTAACTAGTATAACGTACAGAATGAAACAGTGATTTGCTCGCGGAGGTCATCCTTAAGAAAACGAAGTGGGTCCACTATAATAGCGGAACCCGAGAACCGCTATAATCGAAGTCGGTTCGTATGGCCACCAACTAACATGACGTACAAACTCTACTAGTTTCAATTCAAAATGATTCTGCCATCGTACTCCAAACGAATTTAATTTTTTGTTGAATCTGAATATATGCAGTAATTTTTGGTAGGATCATAAGACCTTTCATTTGACCCCAAGATTGGGAATAATGCTTTTGAGTCCAGTTTAGAAATTTTTTTACGGTTTTTATTTCGCCGGTTTAATTGACAGTGTACAATATTTAACTCACTTTACCCTATAACTCCGGAACCGGAAGTCGGATTCGAATGCAATGCAGGAATTCCGTATGGGATCGTGAAAATCGGTTAAACCATCGCTGAGAAAAGTGAGTGAGATCCGTTTTGGAATATATGACCACTATTCCCGGTGCTTCCGAAACCGGAGACCGGGAACCAGGATAGCCGGAATCGATTTATTTAGATTTCTACTGATAATGGCTATCGGTTTGTGTAGTTCTGAAACCAGTTTAATTTTTTTTGCGTTTTTTTATTTCGCCGGTTCAAGTGACGGTGTACAATTTTTAACACACTTTACCCTATAACTCTGGAACCAGAAGTCGGATCCAGAAGAAATTTAGAAATTTCGTATGACACCGTGAGACCTTCCATTTAAATCTAAGTTTGTCAAAATCGGTTCAGCTATCACCGAGAAAACCTAGTAAGATTATTTGACACATACACATACATATATATACACACACACACACACACACACACACACACCCATACACACAAACATTTCTCAGCTCGATGAACTGAGTCGAATGTTATATGACACATTTTACTAGTCGGTTTTCAAGTGATTGCATAACCTTTCTACATGACAAAGGCAAAAAAGGTGTGAAAATAAATTCTAAACTGGCCTCGAAACGATTATCAATAGACAACCAAATAAATCGATTTCGGCTACTACCGGAAGTAGTGGTTATGTATGTTCCAAAATTGATCTCACTCACTTTTCTAAGCGATGGTCTAACCAACTTGCACAAACTCAGGTTAAAATGAATGGTCTTATAGTCCCATTCCTGAGTTTCGTCCGGATCCATCTACCGGTTCCGGAATTTTAGGGGGACGATATTTAAAATATGTATACCGTCACTAAATGCGGGGAAGTGAAAAACGTAAAATTATTTCCAAACTCGCCTCAAAGCTATTCCAATCGGTAGTTATTGTCAATAGACGGCCAAACAAATTAATTTCGGCCTTCCTGGTTCACGGTTTTTGATTAACGACCGAAGATTGTGTACGTGTATGAGTGAAGCCACCATCAGTTCAAGGTATTACCAGTGTATGCGGGTAGACTTACAGTAGATCCCAATTTGATTATCAGGTAGCTTTCATATAATTGCTGTTGAGAAGGCCAAAATGGGTTTTGAGGACCCGGCGCCTTCCAGCAAGAACATCTAGCCATATAATAAATAATAATAATAAAGAATTTTGCTAAAATTAAATTAACGACCGAAGATTGTAGCCAGAAATGGATCCCAGTTCCTTTTCTCGAACCGACTTCGATTATACCGGTTTCGAAAGTACCTGCAATCAGGGATGCAAACTGCCTCCCCTTTTTTATTACTGTAGTCTGTTAACCCACATTTACATTTTCTATTATTCGTACTGTACCACGCTGCTGCATCCAAACTAAAAATTCTATTACAGTAGGCATGCGAAGCAGTATCGCGTTAAAAACTATCACCGAAATCACCGCCGCTTGAGATAGGTAGAAATTCTATCTTTCTAAATTTTACTGTCTCCTTGTTCGCGCTACTGTAGCATAAAAAATGTAGCTCGCTACAGTAGAAAAATTTAATTTGCCGTTGTAGAAAAATGTAAATTAGTGCGATAGAAAAATGTACTTTACCGCGGTAGTTAACAGTGGTATCGAAGAACAGTAAGCGCAGCACATTGCCTATATTCTTCACTATTTCAAAGATGATTTTCGCTTATTCAGAATGTTTATAAAGTAGTATTGCTAATATCATTTATTTAACCCCGGTTTTAAGCTTTTGATCGTTGCCAGGAGGAAATGGTTTGATCGATCCTCACTAACTTCGTATAAAATTGAAAGACTAGTTCCGAAATGACATATTTATACGTGTAAAATAATTCAAACCGTGATATGGACAAAATAATAAAATCAATTAGTATTCCGATCGAAATAAATGAAAAACTCACTCGGAATGGAAATACTCGAAACTCTGCCTGTTAGAAGGTTTTGTTATTTTAAGAACAAATTAACGGATTAATGAGTGCGGTTCACAATAAAATATAATCAATAATTAAACACAGTACTAAAGAAACAAATTAGAATAGTAGCTTAAACTGCCATAGTTAGATTCATTATACTCTATTTGTACTACCGTCAATCATATGTATTAAAAAAAAGTTTTGTACTGTTATAAAATGCAGATCATCCAAATTTATTTCCATTGGTATGATCGCTGTTTTTCTATCCTCGTCAGCTGATTGATCATTTATATTATTTTTCCAAAGGTGTCGCATTAGAAAGAGAAAAGTTGGTGGTTCGCATATCGCGTTCTCTCTGACAGCAACCTAAGGACCACCTAAAAGGGGTGACTTATGACCACTACCGTTTTTTACACTCTTCAATCTGTTACGCACTAAACACAGAATTGAGACAAAATCAGTTATATCAATCGAAAGCTTCCCAAGAAACAAATGTATCTAGTGTTATAAAATATCTAGTTTATTTACATGCCTAGAGCCACTTCAGTAAACTCGAAGAAAATTAAATCTCATACACAAATACACAAATAATTTCCACTGCACTGACTCTGTCAAGCGGAAACCTTTATGATAATTGTTAGGTTAGGTTAGGTAGAGCTAACACCCACGCTATATCTGAGAAACGCTGGAATGGCGACCTAGCCCACAGTGGGAAGTTTGGGCCACCCTTCTCTAACAAGAAAAAATCGGTAAAATATTGCTGACTTTCGAACAGCTCAACAATAAGATCAGTAAAAAGTATTATATACCGATCGATCGGTAGAGCTGAGCTGATTCTCATTTCTTCATAATTGTATAACGAATTATTTATCACTCCATACTAAAGTTTGAGGACATTTACATAAAAATTGTAAATACATGAGATTGGTAGCTATTTTGGCCGGTTTGGATTAAAACCTGGTAAAATATCATCTTTGGTTCCACAAAATCGATTTTTAAGTGTGTTCGAAAGAACATTAGGCTTAGTGCCCAAAAGATGGAAAATATTCAGATATCGAACACTATATCTTTCTGAAATCATTATTAGCTTTTCAATTTCAGTAAATTATGTAATTATCCGAAATTTAATTTGTACTGATGATGATCACTAGAAAGCATCCTACGTATATTAGTAAAACAAAAGTTTGCCATTTTTTTTATCCTCATGTTTACCGGAATCAATTAAAATTCAACGCAGCTTTTATAGATTTCACGATGAATTATTCTTTTGCTTGGGATTTACTAAAATAAAATTTTCTGACGAAAAATGATTTCCACTTCAAGTCACTGAAATTCTAAACGTAGCGAAATACTTAACGATTTCTTTAAACTCGACATTTCATTTTTCTAGTTAGGAAAGAGTTGTACAAGCAATTCTGATCTTCAATAAAAATACATCTTTAAAGGTAGTAACATCGACAAATGGTTCGAAGAGGAAATCAGCTTCTATTGGGTTGTAAACAAGTCCTAAATATATTGTATGCATGGCTAGATTACATGAAAAGGCTTCTGTGTTTCCGTTGAATAGACTTAAAAAAGTTCTTTGAAGAATCCCTTAGAAATGCATACATTGGAAATAAAGATATAACTAGAAATAAAAATTCAAGGAAAAAATGAAATTGCCCGCTTCAGAAATTTTGATTTTTTTTCTGAGTAAGGTAACTGTACCTTCATTCATTTCAGCTCTGTATCTCAATAAGCTGAAATATGGTGCATTCTGAGTGCATTCGTAAAGATAATAACACCAGTATTATGCACAATTATGCCGCAATCTGATTTTTCAGAGCCGAAACAAAGATTTTTCATCCGATTTTATCATAATTTGTTGATTGGTAATCGCGTAATCCTCAAAATAACGTGGTAGCTCCATAAATGAAATGATTATTAGTACAATAACCCTATGTAAGATGAATGCATTTCTATAGCCATAAATTTTAATCTTTCATTAATCTGGATTATTCTAAACATAAAATATAGTCAACACAAAACACACAGATAGGCTCATGCAAATGCAATTCTTCATGTAAAAACAGGTCTTGATACCAGATAACAAATTGCATCGTTCAAAAAGATTAAAGAATAATATCAACCAATTAGTAGTCAATAAAATATAATCAGTTGTTCAAATAGATAAATAGTTCGTCTTTCCTCAAAAACAATACTTATGCATGTGAAAGATTAATTCAATCACACCTTCTGAGCAAACACCGTAAAGTACAGAGGTAGAATACATTTTCGTCCGCAGCTGTAAAGTACTTTTTCATCCGCAGTAGAGTACATTTTTGTCCGCAGTAGAATACTTTTTTTTCGTTGGCGGTAGGAAGTTACAGTACATTTTTGAAATCTACGGGAGCTTCCAGCAGCAGTACAAGGCCGTACCATCAAGAAACGGTAGAATGAAGTGGAACAAAATTTGTTTTTACCTGTACCGTTCTGATCGTCGCTGGTACCCACTTAGAAAAAAACGTTCAACGGTGGTCCTTCATTGGTCCAATACGTTGGATCATTGGTCCAATGAAAGTCCAATCAATCAATAGTTCAACGGGAGTCCAACACGGGACCTTCGTTTGCCGATTTTGAAACAGACCGTTGAACCGAATGCCTGCAGAATCTCTGAAGTTTTTTCCACTTATTTGTTTAAACGAACACTACATACCTGCACAATACTTCTACTTCACGTAGAATAACAACAAATTTTCTTTCTATGTAAAGGTAACACTTAATTTTCACACTATTTTTGCAAGAGAAAAAACAACAACAAACCGTTCCAGCAAATTTAACGAATATTTCGTGCAATATGTCGTTCAACAAGCGCTCAAAAATTAACAAAATTGAACGGCCTGCTGAGAGGGTACTCTCTCTGCGGTAAATGTACCATCAAGCAGTTGTAGCAGGCTGTAAAATTTTGAATGTGTAGAATGTACAAGGATGAATGTATTCTACCGCTACCGTTTGCATCCCTGCCTGTAATAGTGGAACCTACTTCGTTCCTCGGATATGGCCAGTCTGATCTGAGTACTAGTGAGTACTGATTCACTCTGAAGGTTTTACTAGTTTATGGAGAATCTTTTTTGTTGTTAAAGAACCTGTCACCGTAATAAAAGATCTTGGCGTCTATTTGGATCAAAAACTACGCTTTGCGGTACACCATACTCCAACCACCGCTAAGGCCTTTTCGATGTTGACTTTTATTCGTAGGAACGCATAGTAATTCGAATATGTTTATTGCTTGGAAATATTGTAGCTTTTTGAAACATCTTAGAATATGCCGTACCAGTACGAGCACAGCTCCATGGTGCCCAATGGAGAAATGCACTGCCCATGTTAAAAGAATCGAAAACGTACAATGGTACTTCCTACTTTACGCTCTTCGTCAATTATTTTGGTCCGATCCCGCCCACTTAACCTTCTATGACGATCGCTGTCGACCCATCAACTTATCAACACTAGAATCAGAAGAGTTGTTTCGCAACGTCTCGTAATATTCGATTTAATAGTTAATATTAGACTATATCGTATTGTTGGGAAAATTACAGTTTTATGCTCTACTAAGACGAACTCCACGCGTTTATTTTAATTGTGTTTTGAATAGTAAGAAAAAAAAATCGTAAATAGAATTGTCTTCATCACAAAGTTTATTATCCGTAACTCCACTCATTCTTATACATTTCATATTTTGATATTTGATTCATTTTTATAAATTACTGATTTTATACATGCTTTGATGAAACATAATTGCCTGTGCAGTATCGATGATTTTAGCTAAACAATACAACCATAGAGAGAAGAAAAAACGAAGCTTTTAGTAATGTTGCCTTTGTATGAATCATAACTATTATTATGGATCATTATTATTTCGTTCAAGTGTTTCATTTTGTTTCCACATTTTGCCGTTTTTTTTAATTTTATGTCTGCTTACGAACAAATGAGAACCTCACTTTGTTTACCATGATAATCCTTATTGATTGTTGACCTCGAATGATAACTTTTTCCTCAAGATAATAATATGTAACATGACAGTTTTGATAATTTTTTAAAAATATTTTATGAATGAGCAAAAGTGAGTGAAACCTTGGAGATTATGTGACATTTGAACACTCTCTACGTCCCTTTGAATAAGGTTCCCGCTGTTAAATGGTCCTAAACTTAAACAAGACGGTACAAAGTTTGTTCTGTCTTTCTGCGATGTTTAAGAGTTCACAAAACCTTATAATAATGGAATTTTTATTTCAAAAGCATTTCTTTCCATTCGTACACAGTCTGTTCAACATCACAGCAAGTCAGATATAATTTTTGGACCATGTTTATTCAATTACGAATTATTATGCCCTGCTCGCACTTAGTCCTCAAAAATCCAACAGTGGTAGATTGTCTATCTCAAACCCACCAATGTTGTTGAAATCTAGAAATATTGAAATGAAATAAATACAATATTATCCCGGAAGTCCCCTGAACAGCTTCTTCATACGAAAACGTTCTTGTTATAAAACAGTAATTAGCATTTGGTTTTAATAAATACCTGGTCAAACATCATATACTTCATTTACTTTAATCTTATGTGTTTCCCAGTGAAGACTTAAGAGACGCAGGAATGAAAAGAGTAGATACAACCTAAGGAAACGTAACACAGAAATCAAACCAATATTTGACTGTAACGTTGCGAGTCTTCAATTTAACTAAATAATCAATTTCTTTGGATAGCTTGACAACAGAAAAGTTAGTAAGCCTGATAGATTTTTAGTTTTATTATAGAAGTTCACTGCCCATACTCGCACTGCCCATACTTGCATATTAGTCCCATATGGAAAATCGGCATGTCGAGAAAAAGACGATTAAAATTTTATTTTCGAATTTTTTGATTTATTGTGCTACCTAATGCTAAATTATGGTATTATTACATGAAATATCGGTGATACAGCATTGCTATTCCAATATTGCAACAAATTATTGAAATTTACACTAAATGGGACTGATATGCGGGTACTTCACACATGGGATAGACATGAGTTGATATTTTTTTAACATTTTACTGTACAAACCCTCAACTTTTATTGTAATTTCTGAGAATATGTTGAGGATAGTTTGCATTTCTCAAGCTAACTCAATATTGACGAAAATCGATATGGGGCTGATATGCGAGTATGGGCAGCGCATATCAGTCCCATATCGATTTTTGAAAATTTCTAGTTAGCTTGAGGAATAAAATCCATCCATCAGAAATTGCAATAAAAGTTGAGGGTTTGTACAGTAAAATGTGAAAAAATATCAACTTATGTCTGTCCCATATGCAAAGTACCCGCATATCAGTCTCATTCAGTGCAAATTTCATTCGTTGCAATATTGGAATAGCAAAGGTGTATTACCGATATTTCATGTAATAATATCATGATTTAGCATTAGGTAGCAAATAAATAAAACAATTCGGAAATAAAATTTTGATCGTCTTTTTCTCGACATGCCGATTTTCCATATGGGATTGATATGCAAGTATGTACAGTTTAGAAGTATAGTAAAAATACATATTTAAATGTTTTGAAGAACTATCCAAGATGGTGTTACTAGGTGGTCATATCATGTCATGTGATTTTCAACCAATTAGAAAAGTTTATAATGTATTATTAATAAAGAACAATATTTTTACAATTTGAAAACGTAATTTTTTTATTATTACATTGATACGATTTATTTAGGAAGAATTTTTTACTGAACGTTGTGCCAAATCGGATTGATAATTACACTTTTCCTGTGAAATAAAGCAGCATCAAAGATAGAATCTAGAATAGTGTACACTCAAGTATCTTTTTATGTGTTTTCCATACGGTTTTTATGCGAATTTCCAAAGTTATGCGAAATTTTAAGAGTATTTTCAAAGTTATGGGTTTTTTGTTCTATAAATGCACGAAAAGAGCTATCTAGTGTTATGCCGAAACAAAAATTGTTGTTGATTCTCGGGGATTAAAAAAAAACGTGTTTTTTTCTCGAGATTTCGGATTCCAATTTCGATGTTTTATGAATCTTTTTGGCAACATTTTTTCCCTTAGTTTTGCGATTTTTTTATGCAAATTTTCAAAATAAGTGTTTTTTTTTTGTGCAAATCTTCAAAGTTATGCGGTTTTAATGTGAATTTCCTATTTTGTTACATTTTTGTATGATTTTTACATATTAAGTGACGTAGTAAAATAAAACTTTTCATCTTTGCTATTTGCTCAATAAATTATTTCAATGCAATAATATATGTGTGTGTTGATCAATATATTTGTTTTCTTTTCCCATTGATTGTAAATCATCTCGAGATTGTGAAAAATTCTCGTTTTTACTGTGTACCAATGACATTAAAATATTTCCCTTGCACGCAAACCTGAAAAAGTATTTGTGTTTATTTATTGCACATAATTTAATAGACTTCATTTTTGGCGTGTTCTTGTGCATACCACTGTTTAGTTTACAACACAATAAAAATATTTCAGGACTATAATTAGGGACCATCCATAAACCACGTAGACTTACTGGGGAGAAGGGGGGTCTCACAAAAGTATCTGCTTGTCTACGAGGGGAGAGGGGGGATTTAGCCTAAAGTCTACGTAGTCTCTTAATTATCAGAATTTTTCAAGAAACTTAGCTTAGGTTAGTTAATCGTCAGCGCGTTTCCTTGCATTGATCAAAAACTAGTTGAAATGGCATATTAAACCAAATGCATGATACTTGAGAGTAGTACTTCGTGGTATGACTAATAAGTATGACTTATTGACGACAAACATATTTCACCACGCGAATAACGCTGAACAATATATAGTTGTGTTTTTTTTTTGTAGATTTACATACTCAGTGGAGGAAAACTGCGCATAGTTCTTTGGAAATATTTTAATAGTTCTAGGAAGAACCGATTTGTGAAATTTATCCGATGTTGAATTCAAATTGGGACAGATATGTGCCTGACTATCTACAAATAATAAATTTATGATTATGATCATCACACACTGTTAAAACTTTAATCATAAATTGCTGACCATATTTACGAAGGCATGCAGAAAGAATTATATTGTTGCGTTTAGTACAACTGAATATTCCTGATTAAGTTATACCCATTTTTCCACAGGGCGAATTTTGAGGAGGCGTCCTATCGTCCAATCCACGTGTGAATGTATTGGTGTGGCTATTTGCAGCAGTTGTGTGGTGAATGCTAGTGTGAGTATTTCGAAATAACCCAGTGAATTTTGTCGAGCCGCATCGTGCCAATTATTGAAGACTTACAAGGTGAGATGAAAAAACTGCAACCAACTTCAGACTGCTGTCATTTCTAAACCGCTCGTCCCACAGCTGTCAGATTTATTCTAGTGACAGCTCATTATATTATTTACAAGCGCACAAAAGCATTTTGGTGGGAATTTTTCAGAAAAAAAGTTATTTGTGATGGAATTCAAGTGTGATAGTGTGATTGCTTTGCATTTGGCTGGAAAACCACAAGTGGCTATCGTTAGAGCCCTCCAGCATTTAAAAGTGAATAAATCTTTTGTGTCTCGTACCATCGCTCGTTACCGTGATACTGGTAGCGTAGCCCGACGTCAAGGAAGTGGACGAAAAAAAACAGCAACATCGGCAGAAATGGTTCGAAAAGTGAAGAAGCGAATTGAACGAAATCCGCGTCGTAGTGGCCGAAAAATGGCTCGTGAGCTGAACATATCGCAATATGCCATTCGGCAAATATTGAAAAATGAGCTTGGACTAAAGCCATTGAAGTTCCAAAAAGTGCAAGATCTTACTGATGCGCAAAAAAAAGTTAGACTCGAAAAAGCTAAAGAGTTGCTTCGCTTGGCCGAAAGTGGTGAACTGCCGAATTTGGTTTTCTCCGATGAGAAACCATTCGTTATCCAGCAGTTTGTAAACAAACAAAATGATCGTGTTTACTTGCCAGAGAGGTCAGCTGAAAATTTGCAACTTCGGTTGGCCACCAGAACTCAAAAGCCGGCCATGGTGATGGTGTGGGCCGCCATAACAGCCGATGGTCGCTCGCCGCTCGTATTCATCGACCGTGGGGTCAAAATAAATGCGCAAATCTATCGCGAAAATATTTTGGAGGGAGTTCTGAAGCCCTGGGCACGCAAACATTTCGGCCGCAGACCTTGGACATTCCAACAGGACTCAGCACCATCGCACTCAGCACGCGCCACCCAAGAATGGTTAAGAAATGAGGTTCCTCGCTTCATTTCCACCGCACAATGGTCACCAAAATCTCCGGATGCCAATCCGTTGGACTATTGTGCCTGGGGTATTTTGGAAAGCAAGGTTGGCACTAAAAAATACCAAAGTGTCGATCATCTCAAGCAAGCGCTTCGCCGAGAATGGGACAAAATACCGCAGAGCCACTTTCGGGCAGCGTGTGATGGTTTCATTGGCCGTTTGAAGGCCATAGTTCGTGCCAAAGGTGGCCAATTCGAACAAATCTAAACCGATTCTCAAATTTGATGTTATTTCCGACATTTTTTGCTTTTATTCAATAAAATTTAAAAAAAAAATGAAAAAATTATGGCGTTTTACTTTGTTGCAGTTTTTTCATCTCACCTTGTATATAACATAAAAAATACTGCAATGCCAAGAGAACAGTCGAGAAAGGTATAAACCGTTTATGAAACTCTATAACACGTAATGGAACTGTCTTCTACTTGGTTCATAAATTTATAGCTTACGCATTTTCCGCAGTGTATGATTATGAGTCAAAAATGTTCTTACCTGTAAAAAGTTTGATTTTAATGACTTCTTTCTTATCGTTCGTCCAGTAAAACCGTTTGAAATTCATTGTATATCTTTGCCTCTTGAATATATTGAATAACAGAGATGTTATGACAACGTTTCATGACGTTTCATACTTGAAAACAGACAGTATGGTTTCATAATTCCCCAAATACAATTTAGATTAAAGTTTATTTGTACTGGATAAATTGAATAACTTTATTTCAATTCTCGATAGAACAATTATTGAAACCATCGCTTTGCACAAGTTTTCAACCCAAAAGTCTCTTGTTGCGTATGCTGAATGACACGTAGTGTCATCTTGTTGGAACGAAATGTTTATAAACCCTTTATAAATATTTCCGCTAGCAAAAAGTTCCCGACCTGGATTGAACGGAATATTTCATTAACGTGTACTGAACAGACTGCTGCGGATACTCCAAAAAATTAAGTTGGACGCAGTACTTACACGATATTTTCGGCGATATTCACGATAATGTTTAGTATAAATCGACTAATTCCGGAGCGTAACTGTAAAAATCATGTTGAGCTATCAGTGATAGCTAGTAATACTACCTCTTACCGAAAAATTATGAATTTTTTTTTTATTGAAAACAAAAGCCTATGTTGACTTTTAGGGGGGATATTTGAATAAAAAGTTTCAAATTTTGGTATACGTTTTTTATGAATGCTCCCTTAGATAATACTATTCAACTGTAAAGATTCACATTAAAAAGACGTTTTCACCATGACAGCAATCGAAGTCTATTGTTGATATTATGTTTATATGCATGGTTCGTCCAAATTGAAATTTATCTTTTCAACTCTTATTAGGTTGATAACTTTTCGTGTTTGGTACTCTAAGTACATACATTTTCAAACGATGTCAATTTAATCTATAATGAATGAACCGTCCAGTTTTGTTTCTATTAGAATATTAGATATTAGATAAAATTTCTGAGTTTAAAAAAAAGCTATGATTGTTACTAGTATTCCATACGATTTTTCTCTAGGTTCCATACATATTTTTACATATCTCGATTGAACAATTAATCGGGGTAACTTGAGTTAGTTTAATGACAATAATTATGTACATGCGACTAATCTAGAGGAAAACTTAAATGCTATTCATCGAGCCAGATAAAGGTAGCTATTATTTTTTAACTCTCAGCCCAATTAGACATAATAGTAAAAGACTAACTATCCAAATGCCGACTGCTCCATAGCCCATATAGACTTTTGAATTTGTTATGCTCCATCCTTTAGATAAAACGTTTCGTACTGCCATTGAAGGAATCGTAAATGGAAAGCAGTACGCTAAGTATTGCAGATACTGAGGCATTGCTTCTAAGGGCCACAAAATACCTGTTGTCAAAGATGGAAATAGTTTAATTTTTTTTTGAGAAGATATTACCATACTTACCACACATTATGATCATTGGATAAAAACTGCCCGTTGCCATGAAATTAGCTGTAGAGTGAGCATCGCAAAAGATTGAAATCAATAAACCTGGAAAAAATTATTTTTATTATTATATATATAAGATGGAATTAATTTTCGGTTTTCTAAAATAATAAATGGCGGTTGGGTAAGGTCACAGACATAACTGGAAGAGGTGAATACGAATAAAATTGACATGTCTCGGATAATTTTTCAAAAGGGCGTATAGCAAGTGACAGTTTCTCTTTGTTTACTTTCTCTTCTATTAATTACCAAGTGGTTTCCACGTTTATCACTCAACTCTTTGCATGAAATGATACCCGAAACTTTCGACTTACAAACAGTATAGTGATATCAAAGAAAATCTTTTTAATCACATCACAAAAATCGAAAGAGAGAGTGAATAAAGAGAAACTGTCACTTGCTTATACGCCCTAATGAAAAATCAACCGAGATGTTTCTTTCACACTTCCGAATCGATATTCGTTCGTATTAGTAGTTGATTGTGTGATTTTTGAAACTTTTACTGCTCCGCTTTCTGCATTATAACGGTTTTTCTTCTTCTTTTCTGGTTGGCGTCACCTCACTTGAGATGACGCCGAATTGATGGCACAGCCAGTTAATTTTCGTTTATAGTCCAATGGACTTTATTTTCACTTGACTACAAGCGAAAATCTCGCTGTGTGGCTCTGGCTGCGTCGAATCGTCAAAGTACGGCTTAAAATCCTTTCTTTCTTGCGAAATACTCGAATTTTCTCCGGAATAACACGATGCAACGTGCTCACCCGTTGAGAGTTTCACCAGAAGTGATTATAACGGTTCATCTACACTAAAGTACGATTTTTGAAGACAAACATGTTGTACCATACAAATAACATGGAATAAATAAAAATATAACAAAATAAGCTCGTAGTAGTTTGTTTTGTGGATTTTGATTACATACTCCGTAGAGGAAAACTTCGCATAATCCTTTGAGAATATTCTAATGATTCTAAAAAAACCGATTTGCGGAATTTATCTGAAACTGAATTCAGGAGTTATATAACTGAATTCAGAAATCGAATTCTGGTTCTGAAGTCAGTTCGAAAATTTAGGTTCTGAGTTCAGATCTAACATTTAGTTCCGGAGTCCAGATCCTTTATATACTTAATATCCTTTAATTCTGGATTCAAATTCCGAATATAAAGAAGTTCTAGAATCTTGCCAAGAAACCAGTTCCAGAAACCAGAACTAGGCTTCAGTACCAGACTCATAGTTTTTTTTGGCATTAAAAATACCTTACTCTTCACCGGGCTGACCGTCAATTAAAAATTTTGTTCCGTTTTTGTTTTTGAAAACTACAACCCAAAAACGAGTTCCATTTTGAAGTTTTTGACCACTATTTCCGGTACTTCCGGCACCGAGAACTGGTAACAGGTATAGTCGAAGTCGGTGTGTGTGGCCAGTAACAAACGTAACCTACAAATTGAAATAATTTTCATCCATGTTTAGATAAATGTTCCTTCTTTTGCATCGTCAGACTAAATAACGTTTGTGATTTTTACCCTGTTGTTCAAGAACTGGAAGTCGTATCCGGATGAGACTCATTAGCAACCTATGGGATCATAAAACCTTTCATTTGAACCTAAGTTTGTGAAAAACGGTATTGTCTTCTGAAAACGAAGTGAATTTTTGATTATGATTTCTGGTACTTCCGGAACCGAAAGCTGGTAGCCGGTATAGCCGAAGTCGGCTCCGAACACAACCTACAAAATGAAATAGTTTTCAGCCATATTTGTAATTTTTAACACACTCCACCCTGTAGTTACGGAACCGGAAGAATTTTCATTTGAGCCTAAATTTGTCAAAATCGTTTCACACATTTTGGTACACCCAAACCTCCGTTTACGAACACTTTTTATACGTAACCTCTTTTTACGTACCTCTTTTTACGAACCAAATCCCAAATAACGTAAACTTTTTTTACGAACCAAATCCTAAATAACGTAAACTTTTTTTACGAACCTACTTCGTAAAAAGAGGTTTTGTCATTCATCGAAAGCGATTTCCGACTCCATGGAAACTACTACAATATAGGTATTTTTGGAACGGGTTTAAAGAGTAGATTCCGGAAAATGATGTTTGAGGTATTTTGGAAATCCAAGATGGCGACTTCCGGTTGATTGATATTTCTTGAAAACCCATACAATATGGGTATTTTCGGAACGGAATTGATGAGAAGATGTCGGAAAATTATGTTTGAAGTGGTTCTGAAATCCAAGAAGTCGACTTCCGGTGTGTTGATATTCCTTGAAAACCCTTGCAATATGGGTATTTTCGGAACGGAATTGATGAGAAGATGTCGGAAAATTATGTTTGAAGTGGTTCTGAAATCCAAGATGTCGACTTCCGGTTTATCGATATTCCTTGAAAACCCTTGCAATATGGGTATTTTCGGAACGGAATTGATGAGTAGATGTCAGAAAACGATGTTTGAGGTAGTTTTGAAATTCAAGATGGCGTCTTCCGGTTTGTTAATATTCCTCGAAAACCCTTACAATATGGGTATTTTCGGAACGGGGTTAATGAGTAGATGTCCGAAAATGATGTTTGAGGTGGTTCTGAAATCCAAGATGGCGACTTCCGGTGTGTTGATATTCCTTGAAAACCCATACAATATGGATATTTTCGGAACGGAATTGATGAGTAGATGTCAGAAAACGATGTTTGAGGTAGTTTTGAAATTCAAGATGGCGTCTTCCGGTTTGTTAATATTCCTCGAAAACCCTTACAATATGGGTATTTTCGGAACGGGGTTAAAGAGTAGATGTTCGAAAATGATGTTTGAGGTGGTTCTGAAATCCAATATGGCGACTTCCGGTTTGTTGATATTCCTTGAAAACCCATACAATATGGATATTTTCGGAACGGAATTGATGAGTAGATGTCAGAAAACGATGTTTAAGGTAGTTTTGAAATTCAAGATGGCGTCTTCAGGTTTGTTAATATTCCTCGTAAACCCTTACAATATGGGTATTTTCGGAACGGGGTTAATGAGTAGATGTCCGAAAATGATGTTTGAGGTGGTTCTGAAATCCAATATGGCGACTTCCGGTTTGTTGATATTCCTTGAAAACCCATACAATATAGGTATTTTCGGAACGGAATTGATGAGTAGATGTCAGAAAATAATGTTTGAGGTAGTTTTGAAATTCAAGATGGCGACTTCCGGTTTGTTGATATTCCTTGAAAACCCATACAATATGGGTATTTTCGGAGCGGTATAGTGTTTTAAAGAAATAAAGAGTTAAAGGAAAATGACAAAAACTTTCAAAAGATAATAATCAACCGGAAGTCACTGTTTTGCATTTCAAGACCACCTCAAATATAATTTTCCGACGTCTACTTTTAAATCTCTTTCCTAAAGTACCCATATTGTAAGGGGTTTATAGGAATATCAACAAATCGGAAGTAACCATCTTGGATTCAAGAACCACCTCAAACATCGTGTTCTGACAACTAATCATCAATCCCGTTCCGAAAATACCCATATTGTAAGGGTTTTCAAGGAATATCAACAAACCGGAAGTTGCCATCTTGGAACTAAGAATCACCTCAACCATTGTTTTCTGACATCTACTCATCAATCCCGTTCTTAAAATACCCATTATGTAAGGGTTTTCAAGGAATATCAAGAAACCGGATGACACCATATTGGATGTCAGAACCACCTCAAACATCGTTTTCTGATATCTACTCATCAATCCCGTTCCGAAAATATCCATATTGTAAGGGTTTTCAAGGGATATCAACAAACCGGAAGTAGCTATCTTGGATTTCAGAACCACTTTAAACATCATTTTCCGACATTTACTCATTAACCCCGTTTCAAAAATACCTATATTGTAAGGGTTTTCAAGGAATATCAACAAACCGGAAGTAGCCATCTTGAATTTCAAAACTACCTCAAACATCGTTTTCTGATATCTACTCATTAACCCCGTTTCGAAAATACCCATATTGCAAGGGTTTTCAAGGAATATCAACAAACCGAAAGTTACCATCTTGAATTTCAAAACTACCTCAAACATCGTTTTCTGGCATCTACTCATTAACCCCGTTCCGAAAATACCCATATTGCAAGAGTTTTCAAGGAATGTCAACAAACCGGAAGTCGCCATCTTGAATTTCAAAACTACCTCAAACATCGTTTTCGGATACCTACTCATTAACCCCGTTCCGAAAATACCCATATTGCAAGGGTTTTCAAGGAATATCAACAAACCGGAAGTCGCCATTTTGAATTTCAAAACTACCTCAAACATCGTTTTCTGGCATCTACTTATCAATTCCGTTCCGAAAATATCCATATTGTAAGGGTTTTCAAGGAATATCAAGAAACCGGAAGTCGCCATCTTGGATTTCAGAACCACTTCAAACATCGTTTTCCGACATCTACTCATCAATTCCGTTCCGAAGATACCCATATTGTTAGGGGTTTTAGACAATCTCAATAAACCGGAAGCCGCCATCTTGGATTTTGAAACGAACCCAAACATCATTTTCTTGCACTTACTCTTCACATCCGTTCCGGAAATATACATATGATGCGCGGTTTTCACAATAATCACACAAAACTTTTTTTACGAAGTAAATTCCAAATAACGTAAACTTTTTTTACGAACCAAATCCCAAATAACGTAAACTTTTTTTACGAACCAAATCCCAAATAACGTAAACTTTTTTTACGAACTACCTCTTTTTACGAACCCCCGTTTAGTTCGTAAATGGAGGTTTCGGTGTATCTCGACAAACTGATTCGAAAAGTATATAAAATCGGTATTCACACTGATTGCATATAATTTCTATATGAGAGAGGCTAAAAGACATTGTATAAATCAGTTTCAATCCAGTTCCCTTACTTCCTGGTAAGAAAGTTTAAAATTATGGTATCAATATAATTATAACATTAACATAACATAACATTGATACTCTTTTCTATATCCAAAATCCGAGTTGTTTGCCTTGCTTTCAAACTAAGACTGGTTTTTCGTAAATAAATCACAGTAATTATAAGGTGGCGAACGTCGTTGACAAAAGCATATTACATTCCATTAGTGGAATTTGATCTTTTGTTTCAACAGACTTCGCAGCCGATTCATAACGTACAGAACCATTGCATAGCAAGTGGTACGAATCATTCCAGGTTGATGCTCGAACATACGACATCGACGGCGTTGACAGTTTCACTAGATTTCAAAAGTTCGAAGTAAATTACATCCGGGGCCACCAAGAGGGAGGGGAGAACCCCCCAGGGGCTCGAAAAATCAAAGATTTTTAAATATAAATAGCTCAGTTTTATTTTTCAAAAATATTACGCTAATTCAAGTTTTATCCCATATAAAAACACATTACGATTGGAGGCGAAACAAAAAAACGTAGAAATATTTCTGAACGGGTCTCAAAACTACTACAATTGGTAGTCATTGTCAGTAGACGGTCAAAAACCTGTTGTCCTGGTTCCCGGTTTCTGATTCCGGAAGCACCGTAAATAGTAGTAAAATATGTACTTTGTAATATTTATGTATTTTTTGCTCTCATCTCAACTTGTCAAAACGTTCATCTACTGAACTGACAGTACCACACAGCGTAATATATTTCATCTATCAACGATTCGTTTTTAGTCTTTGTTAAGACGTAGAGCCGCCTTGAGCTAGTTTTAATATGATCAGTATCTAACTGGGAAAATAGATTGAAAAATTGACATATGAACACAATGCACAGTGGTCCGGATCCACAATTTAGGGGGACAAAAACATTTGTGGCTTGGCCTTATACTTTAGAGCTATGATGTCTTCAGTACAAATGATCAGTGAAAAATAAGCCATATTTTGAAGCATATTGTATTAGGGTGGTTCTTATTATTATGGTGATCCAAAAATTATTTTCCGTATGTGTTGAGATAGAGGACTGCACCCTTTGGCAAAATTGTAGGAAAACTTATATCAAGCAACTTTGTCGAAGACACTATTGTAGTATCTCTAACGGTTTTAGTGTTACAGCTATTTAAATAGAGCAACTTAGGGTGTTCCTCAAAAAATCAGATTTTTTGCTCTAGCTTTCTTAATTTTCACTTCTCGATTTTGGTGTCTTTGAATATCTTTTAGAGTTTGTTGAAACTAATTTTTTCATGACTAGCGCATTCAGGTAGCTTTTTCTGAACCGAAGTTATGAGCAAAACTAGTTCAAAAACAGATCATTTTTAAACTGCTATATCTAACATTGGAGCAAATTTAAAAAAAAAATCGGTTTCTTTCATTTGATAGAAAATACTTTCGAGCATGTTTATGAAAAAAATGGCGGAGGAGATATTTTTTTAAATTTTTTAAATTGTGTTCAAACATTGGGTTTTTTCATTGAAAAATGCTCTTTCACGCAAGACATTTATTTGCTTTATATATTAAAATAAGGAATTGCTGTCTTCTAGCGTGTTAAAACTAATTCAGCTGCATAATCGGGAAGATGGAGTACACTTACGTTGGTTGTTACTCCATTCGATAATGCTATTACAGGATCAGACGTTAAAAGAAATCGTTTGAATACATCCTTTAGATTCACTAAACGATTGAATTTCCGCGAATGGAACTGCCTATACTTGCGAATTGATTTATTTCGACTCTCTTGTGCTTCCTTACTGTACATACCAATAGGAAGCAAAGCGTGTTTTATAATTGCAGACCCATGCACCAGAAGTTTAGGCACGGTTGGCGACAGAGCATACCATTCATACAGCTCCACAAAACGAATTCGTGTTTGTTCAGCAAACTCCTGGAAAGCAGGTACCGAAATCTTCACATTCAATCTTCAGTATAGGAACGCCATCGCACGGCATCACATTCAACATATCATGTCAATTGTGTGGATGCGCAGTGCTGCTATTTTGGCGCGCAAGAATTTGACATTTCTCTTTAGAATTTAGAAGTACTATGTACGAGATTCGATGCGGACTCACCTGAGGGCACCATGCTCGCAAAAAAGGATGTTGTCAATGATTTATTCTGGAAATGTAAGAGCTGGATATCTTGTTAATATGATGTCTTTGCCAATACGCAACCCTAGCTGCTCCTTTAATGCCGTTCGTATGTTTGTCTCTTGCTCCTTGACATGCTGATTTTGTCGGGACACGCGCCATGTCGGTTTCTCAATGTGCAAACAATAACTCACTTTTAGCAAATTTAGTTTCATAGATCGAATCATTGCGTGTAGAGGCGAAATTCCAAATTGATATTTGTTTGGATTATTCTCATTTGTTTCAGTTCTTGAAGAAATCAGAGCTTTTCCTGAGCGCTAGCATATGTACCAAGCTTGAGAGTGTGTGCCTGTTATGTCGTTTAACACTTTCGTATCGTTCAGGCAGAACACTAGCTTCGTTGGAACAAATAATTTCCCAAGTACTGTGAGAGAAAGCTCTGCAATTTCTGCATTTACTTTGTGCACTTCCTGCTGTTAGTTTCGTGCTTTCCTTTTGAAAGATTATTATTTTGGGCAGCAAAGGGAAACAGATGAAGGATAATTGTTGTTCCAGATTATCCAGCCTTCTTGCTCAACAATCGATCGCAAGGGAACCAAACAGATAGCGAATAATGTACAGTAAGGAAGCGCAAGAGAGTCGAAATATATCTATTCGCAAGAATAGGCAGTTCCATCCGCAAAAATTCAATCGTTTAGTGAATCTAGAGGATGTATTCAAACGATTTCTTTTATCGTCTGATCCTGTAATAGCATTATCGAATAGAGTAACAACCAACGTAAGTGTACTCCATCTTCCCGATTATGCAGCTGAATTAGTTTTAACACGCTAGAAGACAGCAATACCTTATTTTAATATATATATATATATATATATATATATATATATATATATATATATATATATATATATATATATATATATATATATATATATATATATATATATATATATATATATATATATATATATATATATATATATATATATATATATATATATATATATATATATATATATATATATATATATATATATATATATATATATATATATATATATATATATATATATATATATATATATATATATATATATATATATATATATATATATATATATATATATATATATATATATAGCTAATAAATGTCTTACGTGAAAGAGCATTTTTCAATGAAAAAACCCAATGTTTGAACACAATTTAAAAAATTTAAAAAAATATCTCCTTCGCCATTTTTTTTATAAACATGCTCGAAAGTATTTTCTATCAAATGAAAGAAACCGATTTTTTTTTAAATTTGCTCCAATGTTAGATATAGCAGTTTAAAAATGATCTGTTTTTGAACTAGTTTTGCGGTTCAGAAAAAATTGGTTTCAACAAACTCTAAAAGATATTCAAAGACACCAAAATCGAGAAGTGAAAATTAAGAAAGCTAGAGCAAAAAATCTGATTTTTTGAGGAAAACCTTAGTTGCTCTATTTAAATTGCTGTAACACTGAAACCGTTAGAGATACTACAATAGTGTATTCGGCAAAGTTGCTTGATATAAGTTTTCCTACAATTTTGCCGAAGGATGCAGTCCTCTATCTCAACACATACGGAAAATAATTTTTGGATCACCCTAATAATAGAAACCACCCTAATACCATATGCTTCAAAATATGGCTTATCTTTCACTGATCATTTGTACTGAAGACATCATAGCTCTAAAGTATAAGGCCAAGCCACAAATGTTTTTGTCCCCCTAAATTGTGGATCCGGACCACTGTGCAATGATGTAATAAAAACCGAGAAAATGTTATCGCAAACGGGACTCGAACCCGTGGCTATCTCCGAACCGGGGAAATTGTTTTACCAATTAAACTACCCTGCATATTTGTTTTATAATTTTTTTAATAAAAAAATATTAAAAATAAATATTTTCGGTTCCCCATTTGTCTTTCAGCCAGTCCATGCGGCACCCATTTGTCACACTGCTGAATTTTTCCCATGACCAGTAGATGTTTGGAAATTGTTTGCTGTTAAACTCTAAGCGCCTAAGTAAGCTGTTGTGACATTTGCGTGCCATCTTCATCAAATAATGCTTGGAACTTAGCGTCGTCAAATAATTTTTGCTTGCCGGGGGTCCGACGTCATTAATCGCGTAATCTCCGGTCGTGTTTCGTATGTTCGAAGCGTTGGAGAACGATCACCAAAAATTTCCACAAACGCATGAGGGCTCTCGGATACTTTTTTCCTTTGATTGAACGTGAAAAGCAGTGCATGACCCAAATGCTTGAAATTTGGTATGTACGTCGACATGTTAGACATGCATAAAAACCTGATTGAAATGTTTTTTTTAAGAAAACCGTTCATATACGTTTCATAGTCCATTTTTTTAGTCGTGGGTAGTTTATTCATTGGTTCACTGGCAAAAAATATTTATGTTTCAGTGAAATTTTGACAACAGCGAGTTATAAAAAAGACAGCTAAAAAGCAATTCAGCAATGTTTCACTGGAACATTTATTTCTCGGGAGAAACGGATCCACCGTAGTGACCAACGACTCCGACGACAGATTACTGACGACACTCACCCGGAAATAGCTATGAAGAACTGTTAATACACACCGATTAAAATCTCTAGTGCGTTTGAGCAAAAAGTTCGACGAAATTACTCTTGAGGCAAAATGATTTAATCGAAACAACTCGTTCGACGAAACAACTGCGACAATATGATCCGTTTCTCAATTTATCTGCTATTGACATTTACCATATTTTCAAATGATCAGTCGGATAATTCTTTTGGGTGAGAATGCTGGAGATTGATTTCTTAGTGCTAAAGTCGTTTTAAAACATCTTTATAACCGCACCACTACAAAATTGTACTTAGTTCTTATACCATTTTCGTTTATTGATCAGAGCAGCCCGAGAGCTGACCCATAGTCGCCCAAACAACTTTTGAGATGTTTGTTTTAACAACCTGGGGTCGCTCTAGATCGGACTCCAATCGCGTAGTTTCGCTCTGAAAATTTTCTCGGGCGCACAACAGCATCCATGCGAGCTGGTTAAATTTTTTCCTTTTTTATGAGTAGTTGTTTAGGGCGCGTGCCACGTGTTCGTTTTACTCGGAGTCAGAGTCGCCCGCGTGTAGGTTCAAAAACGAAAACAGTATTAGTTTCTTTTGACCCTATCAAGAAATTATGAAGAATCATCTACAATTACTGTGTGTACTTACCGTATAGCATTCCGGCAAAACCCAGCAGCATTAATAATCCAACCACTGTTACATTGCTACCTTGATTCTGCACATCAAAAACGAACGTTGCAAGTAGAATAATTTCAATACACTGTAACAGCATTATCGATGTTTGCGTAATTATATGTGCTAGAAGTAACTCGAGGGCCGTGATTCCTGTCGCATATTGTGTAAAAAGATTAGGTTACTATTAAACAATATCAATCACATCATAGTTTATTTGGTTGAGCGTTTATTAGAATGCTTCAACAACATGTGTTTTGTGTTTATCGTACCTACCTGCGACTAATGTTCTATCCCATATACCCTCAAGCCGGTCTGAAATAAATATCGTTGCCGTAATCAGTGTAGCTAAGAAGAAGATCATTCTGCGAAGATTGATTGATTTGATTAACGCTAATTATTTCATGATTGAATGATATTGATATTCTTACGTCATTACAACCCCCGGTGCCATAAAGGCGGTATATTCGTCATTGAATGTTCCATATATTGGTTCTTCAAAGCTCATCGGAATGTTTGCCAGCTGTTTTGGTAGATTACATTCGGACATCAAAGTCTCGGCAAACTGCTTGTATGTTTCGAGTATTTTCTTTTCCAGGTAGAATGTTACTTGTTGATCCGATTTGTCCAAGTAGACTTTAATTTCGGAGCTAAGGAACGAGTCCGGGTTTGCTTCACGAACATTGTCTCTCACGTCTTGTAATGATTCTGTGAAGTTTTCATTGAAATAAATGAAACCCCAAACCTTGCCTTTTTTAGCGGCCTCAAAAGCACTGTTGAAATCATTATAGTATTCCTGTAAATATTATATGTAATTGATATTATTGAATGCAATTAATATTAATGGGTTTATTGCGGCAGAGGCGGCAGAACAGATTTTACCCAGGTATGGAGCGAGAAAGTCTGGGAGGTAAGTCGAAGGGAGGGGGGAATGGTGTTAGTATGTTGAAGGGAAGTGAAAAAACCTCTTTTCCAGGTGTGGAGTTCGGTATGCTCTCAATAGGGGCTTCTGCCGCCCCTGCATTGCGGTATATGCTATCTCTAACCACTAGTATGTCTTATTTAGTAGAAGTTGAGTTATTTAAAACTTCTTTTTATATTAACTCTTGGCTTTAGTGCTATATGTATCATAGGGTAGTAGGAGTATTTTGAAACAAGAAACAGTTTGGATTACCCGACAAGATGTTTTGTCAGCATTTAATACATTCATTTTATACAATAATTTTAATGTAATTTGAATGATATTCCACATGAATATAATTTGAAATAATATAAATGATTCTACTTATAGTATCCCTTTTTTTCCTTTTTTTTAACTTCAAGTCAAAATGTTGAAAATTACACCATTCTAAAGACTGTCCCTGAAAGTATGGACGCAACCAAAAACCACTGCCATTTCGCAATGGTTCAGAATCTGTCAATTTTTATGGCTGCGTCCTGTTGTTTACACTCTTCTCTAACCACTTGTGCAGTTGTTTATTCGTTTTCATTAGTTTGTTTCGAAATGCGTGGACTGTCACTGAGAAAAATAGTAAAAATGAAAGGAGTAAGTGAAAAAGCCGTGCAAAATGCAATCAGGAAGTTCGGTGAGGATAACACCTTTGAAGATAAACCGAAAACGGGTCGAAAAAAAGGTCCTGATAACTAAATTCGTGCCAAACCCCCAGAAGAGCTTACCGAATCGTTGGGAGTGAGTCAGCAAGCCATTTCTAAACGTCTCAAGGCCCTGGGTATGATTCAGAAAGAAGGAAACTGGGTGCCGTACGAGTTGAAGCCGAGGGACATCGAGCGCCGTCTATTTGTATGTGAGCAACTGCTTCAAAGACAAAATCGTAAGGAGTTTTTACATCGAATCGTAACCGGTGATGAAAAGTGGGAAAGCCCGGGCATGCTACTTCGTCGAAAGCAAAACCGAATATTCACAGCGCCAAGGTTATGACTCGGTGTGATTTATTACGAGCTCTTAAAACCGGGTGAAACCATCACAGGCGGTCGCTACCGAACACAACTGATGCGCTTTAGTCGCGCGCTGAAAGAAAAGCGGCCACAATATCTAGAGCGACATGACAAAGTCATCCTCCAACACGATAATGCTCGGTTTCACGTCGCAAAAGTGATAAAAAAGTACCTGGAAACGCTGAAATGAAAAGTCTTACCCCAGCCGCCGTATTCTCCAGATGTCGCCCCTTCTGATCTTCACCTATTCCGTTCGATGGCATACGGCCTGGCAGATCAACATTTTCAATCCTTCGAAGAGTTGAAAAAATGGATTGCTTCATGGATAGCGTCAAAAGAAGACGATGGATAGCGTCGTAATCATGGACGATGAAACTTACGTGAAACTCGATTACAAATCCTTGCCGGGACCATAATATTATACGGTGTGAGAAGGGCAAGTGTTAAACCAGTCCGAGACATCGATTGAAGTCGAAATATTTGGTAAGAAAGCTATGGTCTGGCAAGCAATTTGTAGTTGCGGTAAGATTTCGAAACCCTTCATCACCACTGCATCAATGAACAGCGAAATATATATCAAGGAATGTTTACAAAAACGACTTCTACCCATGATTCGAAGCCACAAGGATCCTGTTGTTCTCTGGCCAGATCTTGCTTCTTGCCACTATTCGAAATCAGCGGTAGAATGGTATACTACCAAAAATGTCACTTACGTCCTAAAAGACATAAATCCATCAAATTGCCCACAACTTCGACCAATTGAGGAATTTTGGGCATTATTTATTTGTTTATTTATTTGTGAGCAGGGAAAAGCCCGTTGGAGATGAAATTTGTCAATCTCTCTCTCCAGCAGGCATAAAACCTCCTCATTATTTATATCAACGGCATAAAACCTCCTCATTATTTATAATTAACGAAGGCACATCTTAGGAAACATGTCTCGGCAGCCGAAACCATTCAACAGTTCGAAAAAGATTAGAAAAACCTGTTTTAATCCACCTAGTGGTGTAATGATGCCTTTCTCATATCAATCATACTATCATTTATAATGGTATACAATTTTTAACACACTTTACCCTATATTTCCGAATCCGGAAGTTGGATCCGCATGAAATTCAGGAATTACGCTTGAGACCACAGGACCTTTCATTTGAACCTAAGTTTGTGAAAATCGGTCACGCCATCTATGAGACAAGTGAGAACACATATTTGCACATTTTACCCCATAACTCCCGAACCGGAAGTCGGATCCAAATAATATTCAGGAATTTTTTATGGGACCTCAAGACCTTTCATTTGAATCTAAGTTTGTGAAAATCGGTTCAGCCATCTCTGAGAGAAGTTAGTGCACTTATTTTCACAATTTTTTGCACATTTTACCCCATAATTCCGGAACCGGAATTAGGATCCAAATAATATTCAGGAATTTTGTATGGGACCACAAGACCTTTCATTTGAATCTAAGTTTGTGAAAATCGGTTAAGCCATCTCCGAGAAAAGTTAGTGTAAAAAAACGTTACATACACACATACGCACATACACACACATACACACAAACAGACATTTTGCGTACTCGACGAACTGAGTCGAATGGTATATGACACTAGGCCCTCCGGGCCTCGGTCGGTTTTCACAGTGATTGCATAACCTTTCTATATGAGAAAGGCAAAAAGTGTGAAAACTTGTCGCCAAAAAGTCTGTACGGAATTTAATGAGGAACGTTCGCAAGAAGGTGCTAAGTAGTAAATGTTGAGAATAATGTTCTGTTGTTGTAGTCTAATATTATCAGTATATCGAATAAAATTTGAATATCTAACACTTGTGAATTATTTACAGCGAAATCAAAGTGCGCCCATACTTTCTGGGACAGTCTTCAATTAACTTCTAACGACTACTGTTTAAAACACATTTGAATCTCACACAGATAAACATATTTTTTGAATTTAAATCTTTTTTCGTGTACATATTTGGAACAAGAATTCAAATTGAATTCAAAGTTACTTTGCATTTTTTTATATTTCAATATACTTTAGATGTCTTTTCAATGGGAAAATTCAACGCATTCTAGTTTGGGAAAATTAATGCATTCTAGTTTAGTTGAACATTACTGATTCATAGTATTCATAGTACTATTAATTATGATGTCGTGTGAATTGAATTATTTATTGTGTGCGTGCGTGTTCTCAAATAAAATTAAACTAAAATTTCAATTCACCGCATTCTTTTATATTTTTTTAAATTTCCAAAACACCGCATCATTTAATGATTATTTTAAGATGTGTAGATTTAAAGTACCCAACAATAGAATCAAGATAAAAGCATGAACGGTCCAGAAAGTGTATTGATAATACCGTAACATTGAATTTGGTGATTTAAAATTCAAATAAAATATGAATTTTCTTAACAAGCTGTTGATTTAGGGATGCAGTATTATTGCCAGTTATTTTACTCAAAGAATACTTTTTCCGAAGATTGCAGAGTTTCCTAAAATACCCCTGCTACCCTATATTATTCTTGTTTTCTTCACTGTTGTGTGTTCGACTTGAAACTTTTTTCATATTTTGCTAGTGATTGGTTGAACTCAACAACATCCTGCAATTTCAAATCACATGCGACACTCTAAGCAAAATATCCCATGTAAACAGGAAATTCTAAAGAACATAAGACAATTATGCGTAGAACGTAGAATTGTAACAATATGAGTTCAGTAATAATTCTAAGAAGTACAAGTCAACACTACCTCTTTGTAAGCCGTACCAAATTTTAAATTTACAGAAAAAGCTTGAATATTGTAGAACACGATAAATTCAATTAATTAAGTTTCAATCTTAAATTTTTGTAGGTAGTATGTATAAGCATATCGTATAATGATAAAATGTGTCAGTATTATGATATTTGATAGTATGGAATTGACTGCGCACCTGTATCGCAACAGTTCGATTGAGATGATCGAGAAATCGACAGGACGTTTTGTAAAGGTCGCATTCATAATCATTATGATATGAGGTAATGGTTAACGATTGATTGAAACACTCCTGTATGTTGTTGACCTCGTCATTCACTATGCCCAATCGGAGCTCCTTTGGATCACCACCTATAGCTACGTAAAAACTTACCAACTGAAATATTGGGAAAAGGAACAGAAATACCATTCCACTGCAAGAACATTGGCAGAAAGGAGATAAGGTTACGGTAAATTATCAATGATTTTAAGAAATGAGTTTTATTTGCAGATGTAATGTGTAAGCAAGCCTCACGATCCCGATGGAATAATGAAATACTGAACATAAATAGCAGATCATGAATATTTACTTTACTTCTGTTCTGAAATAAAGTTGAAGAATGATTATATGTTGTCAATTGTTTTTGTCGAATATTTATGTGTTATTCATTCTATGCGTCAGACTTAACGACAATCTAAAGAATACGTTGATTGAAATAAAGAATTGATAACGGTTCTAATGATTACCGGTTCGAGAATTATTGAATTAGGTTAATTGTGCTCTACTTTAGGTGCTCAAAATAAGTCGTATGTCGTCGTATGAATAAGCTCACTGTTAAGTAGCATATTCGGTTGATGGCACTGAATATGCTACTTAACATATTGCCATTAATGATAGTCTCGCGGTGACGCAACATCAAGCACGAATGGAAATTCTTTCTTAATCGCGAAATAATTCACCGCACTAGACACAAACCTACGTATTCGCATATTGAGTGCTTCTCCGGAAGTGTATGTAAAATCTCCAAAAATGGGGAGAAGTTACTTATGTCAGTAGAATAATTATATTACACGTCACTGGTCCAGGTCTCTCGAAACTCACTACCCTAGTTTTTCGATGGTTGGCGTTGACTGGATGGGGATATCAGTTGACTTCTTAGTTTTGGTTCAATTGTCAAGTATATAAATACATGTTTATTGTCTAGTTAGTGTTGATGACTGTTATCGTTGGTTGAAACATACTTACGCAGGCTGCCGGATCATTTGCAGATAGTTTTTCGAAAGTAGTGCATTCATTCTTCGTTTTGTGGTAAAACTCATAAGGTTTTTAATAGTCTTCGTGATGGGTTTCTCGTTTTCTTCATACAAAACTCGATTGATTTTCCTTTTCTCGTCACTTGGTGATGGTAAAGTAGGGAAAGTTGTTTTCAACCCAGATCCATCTTCTATTGTTTCAATAGACTTTAAACTATGCATCGTGAGTGATTGATGCGTGGTTGCATCGGCTTCTTCGGATGGACCATGCTTTTTGCACAGCATAAGAAATGCATCTTCTAAGTTTGTACAACTGAATCGTTCCAAAATATTGCTCGGTGAGTCTTCCGCAAGCAAAATTCCATTCCGCATTAAACCAATCTGAAAGGTGTTATTGTTAAAACAAATTACCAAATTTTTGACCTTGCAACGAAACAGAACATTAAAAATTCGTGTTGTAATCTTACACAAGAAGCTTGTCTAGCTTCCTCGATATAATGCGTAGTAATAATCACAGCCAATTTGCTTGTACTTGTTGTATCGACTAAATATTGCCATATTCGCTCTCGCAGCAATGGGTCTAGGCCCACAGTTGGTTCGTCTAAGATCAACAGTTCAGGCTCATGAACCATGGCAGCAGCGAAGGATACTCGTCTTTGTTGACCTCCACTGCAATTCCCAACGTGTCTAAAAATGTGTTTGAGAACGTTTTTTTGTAAATATATTTGTTTGCTTTCATTCATCTAAATCTGTCTTGTTTCATTTTTACCGTTCATCTGGTGGCAGCTCTAATAATTCTTTGAGCAATTTATATCGCTCTCTTATTCGTTCCGTGGCCATACCATATATGCGCCCGAAATAGTATATCGTTTCTTTGATGGAAAATTCTTCTACGAGCGCTATGTCTTGAGGCATGTATCCAATTCGTGGACCAGGAACACCGGAACCAGGTGTGCCGGGTGTACCACCTAATACGCTAATTTCACCATCATTTAAAAACTTTCTACCCACAATACATGATAGAAGTGTAGTTTTTCCGCAGCCAGATGCGCCAAGGAGTCCGTATCTGTAAATAAACGGATAATACATAGGGACATGTAAAAACGAAATATAACAGAACGCAATTGGGAAGATACGAATATATAATAAAATTATGATTCGAAGGAACGCTTTGCGTTAGGGGGTAACACACACGTATATATGCTATATATATATATATATATATATATATATATATATATATATATATATATATATATATATATATATATATATATATATATATATATATATATATATATATATATATATATATATATATATATATATATATATATATATATATATATATATATATATATATATATATATATGAA